>NC_133326.1:157222612-157357612 GCF_042186555.1 Aquarana catesbeiana | reverse complement strand
TTCCTCCTCCTCATTGCTAGAATTAGCATGCACCTGCTGTAACTCCGCAATGTGCTCTTCACCCACTGCGCTGAACAAAAAGGGGCGGGGAATAGACTAGAAAGAACGTCAGGGGCGGGTGGAGTTACACGCATGCGCAGTGTGTATAAAGCGTAACACGCGTGCGTATTACTTACGATCTGTGAGCGGAGGAAGGAGCATTGGACGCGCCGATCGTAAGAACGAAGGTAAGAGATAAACTTGTGCCTATACTGCTTCTAGATTGAGGCCTATATTGTAACAAGATTAGGAGAGTTTTAACAAGATTAGGAGAGCCCAGGGACTGTGACGGCATAAGGGGGCGGGGTCACCGCCTATATAAGTCAGAGCAGAGCGCACAGAGAGCATTCTAGCCCCAGAGAGCGTCGTGTCAACATCAGGAGAAGAGGGCAGAAGGCAGAAGGCAGAAGATTGAAGACCAGGCTCCTCCGCTTTAGCAAAAGAGCGGCAAAAGAGCAGAAGAGAGCGGAGGAGCCCGGCAGAAGATCCGGAGAGCGTGGAGAAGAACCGGAGAGACCCCCGAAGTCGGAAGAAGACCCCCGGAGCTGTCTAATAAAATGCTTTAAAAATCTGTGTAGTGTTTTTTTTTAAATTGACACTTTTTTCCTAGGTGAATGGGTAGGGGTACGCTGTACCCCATACTCATTCACATAGGGTGGGGGGCCGGGATCTGGGGGCTCCCTTATTAAAGGGGGCTCCCGGATTCCGATAAGCCCCCCGCCCGCAGACCCCGACAACCAACGGCCAGGGTTGTCGGGAAGAGGCCCTTGTCCTCATCAACATGGGGACAAGGTGCTTTGGGGTGGGGGGGCCGCAGCGCGCCCCCCTCCCCCAAGGCAACAACCCCCCATGTTGAGGGCATGCGGCCTGGTACGGTTCAGGAGGGGGGGGGCGCTCGCTCGTCCCCACCCCCATTCCTGTCTGGCCGGGCTGCGTGCTCGGATAAGGGTCTGGTATGGATTGGGGGGACCCCCCACGCCGCTTTTTCGGCGTAGGGGGTTCCCCTCAAGTTCCATACCAGACCCAAGGGCCTGGTATGCTCTTGGAGGGGGAACCCATGCCGGATTTTTATCTAAAATTTGGCGCGGAGTTCCCCCTCAAGATGATCTGAGCACAAGTCGCGTGCCGAAGTCGGATAATGCGAGACGGCAATCCGACTTTGATCCGACTTCAATGATAGTCAATAGGCTGAAGTAGGATCAAAGTCGGACCAAAGTAGTACAGGGAGCATTTCTAAAGTCGGAACGACTTGTGTCGGACCAGTTAGGACGGCTCCCATAGGGAAACATTAAATTTCACACGTCATGCGACATGAGCTCCCAATGTCGGAGCGTTTGTCGGACCAGTGTGAACCCAGCCTAAAAGGTCATTTAGTCATGGGGAAAGCGAAAGAATTGTCAAAGGATCTGCGGGAAAAGGTAGTTGGACTGTATAAAACAGGAAAGGGATATAAAAAGATATCCAAGGAATCGAGAATGCCAATCAGCAGTGTTCAAACTATAATCAAGAAGTGGAAAATGAGGGGTTCTGTTGAAACCAAACCACGCTTAGGTAGACCAACTAAAATTTCAGCCACAACTGCCAGGAAAATTGTTCAGGATGCAAAGAAAAACCCACAAATAACTTCAGATGATAAACAGGACCCTCTGAAAACATGTGGTGTGGCTGTTTCAAGATGCACAATAAGGGGCACTTGAAGAAAGATGGGCTGCATGGTTGAGTCGCCAGAATAAAGCCATTACTACACAAATGCCACAAAGTATCCCGCTTAAAATATACTAAACAGTACAGAGACAAGCCTCAAACCTTCTGGTACAAAGTCATTTGGAGTGATGAGACCAAAATTGACTTTTTTGGCCATAACCATAAATGCTACATTTGCAGAGGAGTCAACAAGGCCTATGATGAAAGCAGGCCTGGACAGACCATAGGGCACACCGGGCATTTGCCCGGTGGGCCGGGGCTGCCGGGATCAACCTCGGGGCCGCAGTCCAATACCTGTTAATGACCATGCCGCACAGCGGGAGGTAAGCGATGACCACGGCCTGGAAATGGTTAACACAGGCTGCGGTCACCGCTCACCTCCCGCTGTGTGGCTGTACCTGTGTCTCCTCTCCAGGCTCTCCTGCCCTGCTGAACAATGTCTTCTATTGACATTGAACAGCATGAGTGCAGGGATCCGTGGTTGCTAGGCAGCAGGTCGGATCCAATCAAAACAGCGATTGTTGTCCACGCACGCGCGCTGCTGCTGGTGATAGCTAGGCAACAGGGATGCTGCCAGGGCTGGGGGCGCTGATGTCATGGAAACATATGACGTTTGGAGACCCCGCCCACCCAGGCAGATTACGTCCATTCAAAAAACCAACAGGAGTGAAGAAGACACTAAAGAAGTGAAGCCATCAGATCGGGAGACAAGAAAAGGAGACACAGAAGGAAAACAGGTAAACGAGAAAAGGAGTAATGGAACAGGAAAGTGTAAATAGATAAAGATGAATGGTGGCAAAAAGGAGATAAGAAAGGGGGAAGAAGAGGGAAAGGAAGGAAGAAGAACAGATAGAAAAAAGAGGGGATATATAAAGAGAAAGAGAAAAACGAGGAAAAAAGAAAAGGAAAAAGGAGACCAAGGAGAGGAAAATAAGAGAAAAATACGAGTGAAAAATAAAAAAGGATAAAGATGATAGAGAAATGAGAATAGGAAAAAAGGAAGAAATGAGCGGGAAAAGGAGACAAATTAAGAGGATAAGGTGCAACTGAGAAAAATGTATGAAAATAAACTTAAAAAAACAAGTAAAGAAAATTACCTAAGTAATAAAAAATAAATAAATAAATAAAGTGTGAAAAAATGATAATAAATCTAAAAATAATAAAACATAAATATAAAAATAAATATAAATAATAATAAAAAGAAAAGGAAAAAAAGGAGAAATAAAAAATAATAATAAATAAAGGATAAAAATGAAAGAACACGAAGAGTAATAAACCGGAAAGAGGAAAAAAAAAAAAATGGAAAATGGAAAAACCTAAAATATTATAGGTGAAAAAAGAAGAGAACAAAGCCTCGGTGCAGAAGGACCTAATCCATGGTAATACAGGTTCAATAAAGCGGGAGTCTTTTCATAACAACAAGCAGGTAATCACTCGTTTGTTAATATGATCCTGATCTACAACTCCTCTCGCCCCCTACTCTGCTTATAGGATGACATAATTGGAAGGGTGAGAGAGACGGTAGAGGACACACAGGCTGAATCCTGCCTCTGCCCTGCCAAAGGTAGGACTGTGCAGGGAAGGCAGAGAGTAAAACAGACCACTGTGATTACGGAGAAAAATGAGGGGGCATGACTGCAAGGGGCACTGTAATGGGGGGCTGTGATTGGTAGGGGCACTGTGATGAAAAGGGAACTGCACTGTAAAGGGGGACTGTATTCATTACAGTTTCATTTACAGTGCAGTCCCCTTTAAATCACAGTGCTCCCATTACATTACAGTGCGGAGGACTGACTCTGTGATTATTCCGTCACCAACCACGAATGGGCGGTTGCTGGAAAATGGGCTGCTCAGTCTAAATTGCCCAGGCCTATTTTTTGTCCCAGTCCGGGCCTGGATGAAAGGTACTCCACTCCTACTGTGAAACACAGAGGTGGTTCGCTGATGTTTTGGGGATGTGTGAGCTACAAAGGCACAGGAAATTTGGTCAAAATTGATAGCAAGATGAATGCAGTATGTTATCAAAAAATACTGGAGGAACATTTACATTCATCAACCAGGAAGCTGCGCATGGGACATACTTGGACATTCCAGCATGACAATGATACGAAACACAAGGCCAAGTCGGCCAATATCGTTGAGCCACTCTGGGGAGATCTCAGACGTGCAGATCATGCAAGACAGCCCAAGAATTTACAGGAACTGGAGGCTTTTTGCCAAGAGGAATGGAATGGGCAGCTTTACCATCTGAGAAGATAAAGAGCCTCATCCACAAATACAACAAAATACTTCAGCTGTCATTGATGTTAAAGGGGACAATACACTGTATTAAGAACTGGGGTATGTAAACTTTTGATCAGGGTCATTTGGATATTTTCTGTTGTCATTATGATTTAAAAAGAGTAAACACAGTTGATTGATAATAAATGGCTTCAGCCAAACACTAACCATGAGTAAAAGAAAAGTTTTCGTGTTATTCATATTCTCAGAAAAATGGCCAAGAAATCATAAATATTTCCAAGGTATGTAAACTTTTGAGCACAACTGTATACCCCCCTATTGTGGTTGAAGCTGGTTTTGTTTGTCCAGATGACACCAGGCCAGAAGAGAGACACTTTGTGGGGATAGTGTGGATGCATCCCAGGGTTTCCATAGGTCACCCATGAGAAACACCACCAATAGATATGTGTAGGGTTAAACTAGAGTGGGGGCATATGGCTTTTTCATCTTTCCAAATGCATTTCCGTAGGACACTAGACAGGGTGTTCAGATGAGAATTAGGGATAGAGATGGGTAAAGCTCAGAATATGTAAAGAATTTGAGGTAGAATTAACATTTTAATTGCTGCTATCCTGCCAGGCCACGAGATATTGTGGTATATGTTTCTAGTTTGTGCCTCAATTTTTGCGATGAGGTTCTTAAGATTGGATGTAGCCAAGGAGGCTGACATGGCAGTTAAAGTGATTCCTGGGTAGGATATACCTTGTGTTCTCCACATATATAGTCCTGTATTCTGGAGGTGCGATCTGGTGGATTGCGAAATCCCCAGATCTAGTATGAGGGATTTGGTAAAATTAACTCTGTAGTATGAGACAGAACTAAAGCTTGTGAGTACTTGATGGGTATGTGGAAGGGAAGTAAGGGAATTGGTTAAAATGAGAATGACATTGTCCGCGAATAGATTGATCACATGCGGCTTAGAATTGAATTCAAAACCAGTGATGAGGGAATGTGAGTATATCATCTCAGCCAGAGGCACAATCATTAAATTAAAGATGGTAGGAGAGAGTGGGCATCCCTATTGAGTCCCATTGGAAATGCTAAATGTTTTAGACAAAAAAACAGATGTGTAAACCTGTGCCACTGGTGAGGGATACAAAGCTAAAATAGCAGACAATAGTGTCCTTGAAAACCGAACTTAGACAAGGCCATTGTCAGAGAAGGGTCTTCTCCAGTCACATTCACCCTGTCCCTGGGCGTGTGTGCGCTGGATTGGCGCTTCGGCGCATGCACGCCCACAGTGACACTCTGGCGGGGCTATTTAAATCAGCTCCAGCACCCAGACTGGTTGCTGGTTTGTCTTCAGCTCCTGTTGCTTCCTGTTTCCTGTTTATGCTTACCTGATCTCCTGTTGTGACCCGGACTGCTCTTACCACGCTGCCTCTCTCCTGGATTGAGCCCCGGCCTGATTAATGAACTTCCTCTGCTTGATACCAGTGTTTGACTACCGGCCTGATTAACAGACTTCCTCTTCTTGATACCAGTGTTTGACCCTTGGCCTGATTAACGGACTTCCTCTGCTTGATACCAGTGTTTGACCCTCGGCCTGATTAACGGACTTCCTATGCTTGATACCAGTGTTTGACCCCAGGCCTGATTAACGGACTTCCTCTGCTTGATACCAGTGTTTGACCCTTGGCCTGTTTTATGGACTTGTCTTGCTTATTGCCTGTGTTCGCCCTACAGTTTGTCTGCTCCACCCAGCAATGGGACTTCCACCGTGTCCTGGACTCCTGCATCCCCAAACCCGGCTCTGCAGTTTCCCACAAGGGACCCATACCTGGTGGCCCATGCTCCTTAGTGCCACCCATTCCCTGTTTCACCTCCAGGGGACGGGGTGCGCGTAGTGGCAAGGGCGAACCGATCCCGGCATCTCGGCCTCGTTATGTACTCACCTGACAGTACAAACCAGCCAGATGTCTGAGGCCGACAGAGAGCATTCCCATTTAGAGATCCTGTGCCAGCAGGTCTCAGCCCTCACTGATGCAGTCCAGAAACTACAAGAGGGCTATACCCAAATTGACAGCCGCCTCTACCTGTAGCAGCAACTATCCAGTCCGCCTCTACCTGTAGCCGCAGCTCCCGCACCTACTAGTGGGGCCTCTACCCCTCAGCCCACTGCAAGCTCAACGGTAGTTATGGCACTCCCTGAGACCAGGGTCCCTACACCTGAGCGCTCAGGGGATCGCAAAAAATACAGAGCCTTCAAGAATGCCTGCTCACTCTATCTGGCCCTCCAGCCCAGGACTTTTTCTTCTGATGCAGTAAAAGTGGGGTTTGTTATCTCCCTTCTAGCTGAGGAGCCACAAGCTTGGGCTCACAGTCTGATGGAACAAAGGAGTCCTGTCTTGAATTCTATTGATACTTTCTTTGAGAGCATGGCTCAACTTTATGACAATCCGCAACGCACTGCTACAGCTGAAGCAACCCTGCATAACCTTTCCCAGGGAAAGAGGCCCATAGAGGATTATACAGTGGAATTCCGCAAGTGGGCATCCGACATGGGTTGGAATGAGCCTGCTTTGAGGTACCAATACTGTCAAGGTCTGTCTGAGGTCCTTAAGGATGAACTGGATAGGATAGAAACCCCAGCCTCTCTAGAGGAACTAATCCAATCAGCCACCAAGCTGGATAGGCATTTACGTGAGCTACGCGCAGAACGTTTTCAAGGGCCACGACCTAGTTGGATCCCCTTCAGGCCAATGCCTATCCATACTCCACCTCCTACTGCTGATACCTCTTTGGCTCCTGAAGCCAGGCCCATGCAACTAGGACTGGTCCGTGCCCCTCTGATTCCTGAAGAAAGGCAACGCAGACGCCAATCCAATCTGTGCCTGTACTGTGGAGGTTCCGGTCATTTCCTCCGCAGCTGTCCAGTGAGGCCTAGTAAGTCATACCTGCAAGACACTGTGAATTACCGATCCATGGGTATACCCAAGACTTATGTTTCTCTCCTTATTTCTCTACAGCTACCGGAAGAGGAAACCCATTCTGGAGCTTGTAGCTGCTTCCTAGACATCTTGCTGGCTCAAAATCTACATGTCCCTCCTTAGGCTAAGGCTCAAAGTCTTCTGGTACATTTGGCTGATGGGTCTTTTCCCCGTTCTGGACCCATCACCCGAGAAACCAAGCCCATCCTTACCTCCACTGACTCAGGCCATGAAGAGTTTCTACGATTTGACCTTATCCATTCACCTATCTTTCCTGTAATCTTAGGCCTGCCCTGGCTCCAGGCGCATGAACCTGAAATTAACTGGAAGACCAAGGAAGTATCCTTCTCCTCTCAATACTGCTCCCAGCACTGCTTCACCCCAGCTCCTGGTATTTGCTCAGCCATTTCACCCCTGCCTGACAATCTCCAACACGTCCCTTCAGAATATCTTGCGTTCCGGGATGTATTTGACAAACAGAAGGCGGACTGCTTACCGCCTCACCGGCCCTACGATTGCCCCATTGACCTCCTTCCTGGCTCAGAAATCCTGTTTGGCCGCATTTTTCCACTGTCAGAAACCGAGCTGAAGGTCCTGAAGGATTATATTGATGAAAACTTAGAAAAACGCTTCATCCGTCCTTCCTTTTCACCAGCCGGAGCTGGTATCTTTTTCGTAGAGAAAAAAGATAGGTCGGTAAGGCCGCGTGTGGATTACAGGCAACTAAATAACATAACGGTAAAGAACCGTTTCCCACTACCACTCATTCCCGAATTGTTTCCAACGATTTCGGTCGGCCCAGATCTTCTCTAAACTGGATCTTCGGGGTGCTTACAATCTCATCAGGATTCGGCCCGGGGATGAGTGGAAGACCGCCTTTAAGTCCAGGTTTGGCCATTATGAGTACCTGGTGATGCCTTTTGGGTTATGCAACGCCCCGGGCCACTTTCCAACATCTAGTCAATGACATCTTCCGAGAATACCTTGACGATTTCTTAGTCGTCTACCTAGACGATATCCTCATCTTCTCTGCCACCATTGAGCTTCACTGAGTCCACATTAAAAAAGTCCTTACCATACTCAGGAATCATAAATTATACCTCAAGGCAGAGAAATGCGAATTCGAGAAGACTGTGGTGCAGTTTCTGGGATTCATCATCTCCACCAATGGGGTCGCAATGGACCCACAAAAGGACAAGGCAATTCAAGAATGGCTGGCTCCATCAGACAAAAAAGGGGTACAACGGTTCATCGGGTTTGCTAACTTCTATAGAAGGTTTATTAGTGGCTTTTCATCCATTGTGGCACCTATCACTCAACTTACCCATCAACACAACCATTTCCAATGGTCACAGCAAGCACAGGAAGCCTTTACCAAGCTCAAAACCTTGTTTGTTTCTGCACCAATCTTACGACATCCTGATCCGGCTTTACCATTTGTGTTAGAAGTGGATGCTTCAGAAACTGCTACAGGAGCCATTCTCTCCCAGAGACATGGGCCCAAGGCCATTCTTCACCCTGTAGCCTTTGCATCCCGGAAACTGAGTCCACCAGAACTCAATTACGATATAGGTGACAGGGAGCTGCTGGCCATCAAGTTCGCCTTAGAAGAGTGGAGGTATCTGTTGGAAGGGACATCTCATCCTGTTATGATCTTCACCGATCATAAGAATCTAGAGTATCTCAGGACAGCAAAACGGCTGAGGCCCAGACAAGGCCGCTGGGCCCTCTTCTTCTCTAGATTTAACTTTCATATATCCTACAGACCGGGCTCTAAGAACGGAAAAGCAGATGCGCTCTCTCGGATGTTCTCTGAGAATCCTCAGATCACTGTGCCTAGTACCATCCTCTCTCCGCGAAACTTCCTTGGAGTCACCCAATCTGATCTAATGACTTCCATCAAATCCTCATCTAGCCACCTTTCCGCTCCTGAAACACATGCTTTTAAAAAACATGATGAGCTGCTCTGGGCCAAAGAGAAAATTTTTGTTCTACAGGATGTAAGGCCTCTAGCCCTCAAAACCTTCCATGATCACAGATTCAAAAATAGTAAGCAAAACCCTGCGAGCCACTTACGGATAAATGCCTACAAAATGATGAGTAAAAAGTGGAGACCAGCTGCAAACACTCAGTCACGTTCCATATTCGTGCAAAGTATTAAAGATAAAACAATGTGTCTGCGCTAGAAAAAGTCACTTCAATCAAAGTGCAGTATTAATAAACATAAACAACATGAGTGTTGATATAAAATGTGCATGAGTGAAAAGTGCACAGTGCTATATAAAATACAGAATGTGAGTGATCAAATGAAACAACATATCATTTAAAAAATAAATCAAATAAAATGTAAGAGGATATGAACAACTGGTGAATAAAATAAAGTCCAAAACCGTGTATATCCAATAATATAAAAGTGCCCAAATAAATTAGTCCAAAGATTTAGTGAATTTCACATATCAAATCTTCCAAAGTGTGTCACCAAGAAACATGCTGTGGTGTCTTCCAGCCGCCCCCACAGGTGTATATGCTCACCTTCCTGTGTGTGACACAGCGATTAAACTATGCCAAACAAAGCCTTGGAGCCACTCCTGTGCTCATTAGGAACCAGCCGTGCAAACTTCCAATGTTCTCAAATGAAGATGGTTTATGCAAAAGAAAAAGACTCCATGGCGCAATATTGTAGGTATAAAGGATTTTAATCAAATAATTAACTCCCCTTGCTGGGGTACTCACATATTATGGGTGCGTGAGTGCACCATCCTTAACGAGCATAGAACGGTCAATCTCTCGGTGTGGCGTGCGGTGTGGTGTGTGTGACGAAAATCTCCTTCTTCTCTCTCTCTGCTGACAGCTCCGTCCAGGGCCTGGACGGAGCTGTCAGCAGAGAGAGAGAAGGAGATTTTCGTCACACACACCACACCGCACGCCACACCGAGAGATTGACCGTTCTATGCTCGTTAAGGATGGTGCACTCACGCACCCATAATATGTGAGTACCCCAGCAAGGGGAGTTAATTATTTGATTAAAATCCTTTATACCTACAATATTGCGCCATGGAGTCTTTTTCTTTTGCATAAACCATCTTCATTTGAGAACATTGGAAGTTTGCACGGCTGGTTCCTAATGAGCACAGGAGTGGCTCCAAGGCTTTGTTTGGCATAGTTTAATCGCTGTGTCACACACAGGAAGGTGAGCATATACACCTGTGGGGGCGGCTGGAAGACACCACAGCATGTTTCTTGGTGACACACTTTGGAAGATTTGATATGTGAAATTCACTAAATCTTTGGACTAATTTATTTGGGCACTTTTATATTATTGGATATACACGGTTTTGGACTTTATTTTATTCACCAGTTGTTCATATCCTCTTACATTTTATTTGATTTATTTTTTAAATGATATGTTGTTTCATTTGATCACTCACATTCTGTATTTTATATAGCACTGTGCACTTTTCACTCATGCACATTTTATATCAACACTCATGTTGTTTATGTTTATTAATACTGCACTTTGATTGAAGTGACTTTTTCTAGCGCAGACACATTGTTTTATCTTTATGATCACAGATTCGCAGGCCATTTCGGAACAAGGAAGACTATTGAACTGATCTCCCGTTCTTTTTGGTGGCCGGGGTGGAGATGGAATTGTAAAGACTATGTCTCTTCTTGTTTACCTTGCTAACGCAATAAGGGTCTAAACACCAAATCTTGGGGTGTACTCAAACCCTTGCCCATCCCGGAACGACCATGGGCAGAAGTGTCAATGGACTTTATTGTGGACTTACCTGATTTGGCGGGGTTTACCACCATCTTGGTCGTAGTTGATCACCTCTCCAAGATGGCGCATTTCCTACCCATGGTGGGCACCCTTTCTGCTTCTGATACGGCTAATATCTTCCTCAAGGAAATAATCAGACTGCATGGTGTGCCCAAGAGCATCGTCTCTGACCAGGGTGTTCAATTTACCTACAAGTTTTGGAAGGAGCTCTGTAAGACCCTGGAAATTAAAATGTGCCTCTCTTCTGCGTACCATCCTCAGAGCAACGGACAGATGGAGAGGACAAATCAAACCTTGGAGCAGTACCTCCGATGTTTTTGTTCTGGCTCACAGGATGATTAGGCGACTCTCCTACCATATGCTGAGTTCGCCTATAACAACTCCGTTCACTCCGCAACAAACCAAACACCCTTCTAGGCAAACTTTGGATTCCATCCTCCCTTCCTCCCTAACATCCTCCCTGAAATGTCTGTTCCTGCCGTACAAGACTGGATAGGCTCTATTCAATCTAACTTCCAAAGGATCCAAGACACTCTATGGAAAGCTCAGGTCAATTATAAGAAACAGTATGACAGAGGAAGGAAGGAAAATCCAATCTTCAAAGTGGGTGAGGAAGTTTGGTTGGCAACCACAAATCTCAGATTACCTCTGCCCTCACGTAAACTGGGGCCAAAATTCATCGGGCCTTTTAAAATCAAGAGGATGGTCAACCCCGTGGCATTTGAGCTGGCACTACCAACATCTTATAGAATACACCCAGTTTTCTATGCATCCCTGCTTAAGCCTATGGTGGCCAGCCCTTTCCCTGGGAGAAAGAAACTTCCTCCTCCACCTGTTGAAGTGGATGGGGAGAACGAATTCGAAGTGGAGTTTGTTTTGAGTTGCAGGAAGAGGGGCAGACAGCTCCAATATCTAATTCAGTGGAAGGGGTACCCTCCTGAAGTCTGCTAGGAATCTCCATGCCCCACGTTTGATCCAAGCTTTTCATCTGGAACATCCTGAATTGATGTCTAGTCTGGGCGTCCGGAGTCCGCCCCTTGGGGGGGCACTGTCAGAGAAGGGTTTTCTCACATTCATTCATCCTGTCCCTGGGCGTGTGCGCGCTGGATTGTCGCTTCGGCGCATGCGTGCGTGTGGCCTGATGGAGCGGCGCTCTCACGGGTGCGCGCGGTGACTCATGCACGCCCACCGTGACACTCTGGCGGGGCTATTTAAGTCAGCTCCAGCACCCAGACTGGTTGCTGGTTTGTCTTCAGCTCCTGTTGCTTCCTGTTTCCTGTTTTTGCTTACCTGTTGTGACCCGGACTGCTCTTACCACGCTGCCTCTCTCCTGGATTGATCCCCGGCCTGATTAACGGACTTCCTGTGCTTGATACCAGTGTTTGACCCCCAGCCTGATTAACGGACTTCCTCTGCTTGATACCAGTGTTTGACCCTCGGCCTGATTAATGAACTTCCTCTGCTTGATACCAGTGTTTGACCCTCGGCCTGATTAATGGACTTCCTCTGCTTGATACCAGTGTTTGACCCCCGGCCTGATTAATGGACTTCCTCTGCTTGATACCAGTGTTTGACCCTCAGCCTGATTAATGAACTTCCTTTGCTTTATACCAGTGTTTGACCCCCGGCCTGTTTTATGGACTTGTCTTGCTTATTGCCTGTGTTTGACCCTCTGCTTGCTTACAGTTTGTCTGCTCCACCCAGCAACGGGACTTCCACCAGTTCCTGGACTCCTGCATCCCCAAACCTGGCTCTGCAGTTTCCCACAAGGGACCCATACCTGGCTTGAATGGAGGAGAAGATTTGGATGCCGCACACTGGATGTAGTCAAAAAAACTTCACTTTTTTGAAAAAATGGGATCATCAAAACAACAAGACTGTCATGCAGAATGTACAGGTAAGCTGACCCATACCTGCTGGTGGCCCGTGCTCCTTAGTGCCACCCATTCCCTGTTTCACCTCCAAGGGACAGGGTGCGCGTAGTGGCAAGGGCGAACCGCTCTCGGTATCTCGGCCTTGGTAAGTACTCACCTGACAGCCATAGACATGTACTGCCAGTGGACTCTGTTGAACGCCTTCTCTGCATCTATGGAAAGCAGCAGAGAAGGTGTTCTAGTTTTCTCAGCATGATACCTAATGTTGACTATCCTTCTTGTGGCATTGGATTGCCCACCCCTCACGAAACCCATCTGGTTGTGTTGAACCAAAGGAGGGAGAATGTGTTAGCTGGTTCCTCAGCTCTTTCCTAAGTGTGGTGAGTGTATTTGAAATATTAAGGGAGGGACTGGCTTTATTCTGGGATTCTAATTTGTGAATCTCCAAGAGTAAAGCATTGAGTTTGGCTGCATACCTCGGTTTAGCCTGTGCTCTTTGTTGGATTAGGATACCTCTTATGAAGGCCTTATGGACATTCCAAGACTGCCATTACTGAACCACACTTCACCAGGATCGTCCGCGCAGGACTTCTGAGACCCTTTTTGGTCCAAAAAGGGTCTTGGAGGTCCTGGGTAAATGATCCTGGTGAAGTGTGTTTCAGTAATGGCAGTCTTAGGCAGGGGCAAAGGCAAATCTTTGGGCATGTTGTCAAAGGTAGAGTCATCCAGAAGTTTGTAGATATCACTGCGTGTACCAAACATGTAGGTGTAAAGAATGAACATAATAAAAGTAAGAAACAAAAACCTAATAAATCCATAAAAAGAAGGTCCCTTAGAGGATCCATGAGTAGATTTACTACTGAAGTGGACTAGGGAAAAGAGGGAATTGAACTTTGCATTCCAAAGCTGAGTGGGAGGAGGGAAACGAGAGATGTAATGGTGCATTTATATATTTAGGAGCCTTCATTGGTGTGTTTCTTTGGGGATCGCTTGTGTGATGTCACATGCCAGCCTGTGTCCAGCTGTAATGGTTGAGGGCATGATGAGGTATTGTTAGCCTGTTCCGGGAGGATACCCCAGAGGCGAAGGGTGGCCAACCCCTCCTCCAGAGTAAATACAGTAGTGGTAATGCCATTGTAGGTGATGGCTAGTGTAGAAGGGTATTTCCGTTTATATGTAGAGTTTGGTGATTACGCAGAGCCTTGGTTTGGTTAGCAGATTATGCCGGCTTTGCAGCATATGTCTGGACAGGTCAGGAAGCAGTTGTAGTGAGGCGTATTGATGTGGAATATTGTCTGCTTTGCGGAATGCCATCATTAGTTGCTCTTTAACATGGTAGGAATGCACCCTGAGCAGGAACTCTCTGGGTACCTCGGCAGGTAGAAAGGAGGGTTTAGGCACCCTATGAACCCTGTCCACAGTAAACTCGTGGGCCGATAGTGATGGTAATTAGGGATGGGTGAACGGTTCAGCTCGAGTATAAGTTTGGGACAAAATTTCGCTGTTCGGACGTTCGCTGAACAGCCGAACAGACGGGTCCTTCAACCGTTTGTTCGGCCCCCTGAACCAACCACAATGTATTGCGGCACTGAACAGTGCATTGCAAGCCCTAATTGGCTGAAGCAGTGAAAGCTTCAGCCAATCAGGGCACAGAGCACTGTCAGAGTGATTGGATACTGTCATCATGACTTTATCCAATCATGGCTCATTCTCGCCCCACAGTAGAAAATTATTCTTTCAATGGCAGGCATTTTCAGTGTGATTTTGGTGTGGAGAGAGATAGAATAGGGCTCTGTTCAGTGCTATTAGTTAGTGTGCTATACTGTGCTATTTTGCTTCAATTGTCAGTGTAGAATATTAGTTTAGTGTCAGTCTAGGGATAGTGTGAATGTAGTGAGGAGGACCATCATTCAGCTTTGCATAGTGTGCAGCTAGAGTAGAGACAGCTCAGATAGTTTCAGTGTAGTGTAGTGAGACCGTGTCAGTAATCTTTAGTGTATAGCTATAGTAGGGACAGTTCAGATAGCGTCAGTGTAGTGATGGTCAAACACCGTCTATTTGATTGTGTTACTGCCAGTTTAACGCCATTTACTTCTGTGTGCGTTACTGCCAGTTTAATGCCATATAGTTTTGTGTGCGTTACTGCCAGTTTAATGTCATATAGTTCTGTGTGTGTTACTGCCAGTTTAACGCCATATAGTTCTGTGTGCGTTACTGCCAATTTAAAGCCATATAGTTTTGTGCATTACTGCCAATTTAATGCCATTTACTTCTGTGTGAGTTACTGCCAGTTTAACGTCATATAGTTTTGTGCGTTACTGCCAGTTTAATGCCATTTACTTTTGTGCGTGTTACTGCCAGTTTAACATCATATAGTTTTGTGTGTTACTGCCAGTTTAACGTCATATAGTTTTGTGCGTTACTGCCAGTTTAATGCTATTTACTTTTGTGCGCGTTACTGCCAGTTTAACACCATATAGTTCTGTGCATCACTGTATGTTTGGCGTATTATATTGTAGTATATTATAGTGTATCCATGGAGTGTGTTTGTGTATTGTGAGCACTCAAATTAAAGTGCACCAACCACCTCTATACATTGATTAACCACTTGACCACTGGGCACTTAAACCCCCTTAATAACCAGACCAATTTTCAGCTTTCAGTGCTCTCACATTTTGAATGACAATTACTCAGTCATGCAACACTGTACCTATATGAAATTTTTGTCCCTTTTTTCACACAAATAGAGTTTTCTTTTGGTAGTATTTAATCACCGCTGGGTTCTTTATTTTTTGCGCTATAAAAGAAAAAATACCGAAAATTCTGTAAAAAAATGCATTTTTCTTCGTTTCTTTTATAAAATTTTGCAAATTAGTAATTTTTCTTCATATATTTTGGCCAAAATTTATACCCCTACATATCGTTGGTAAAAATAACCCAAATCAGTGTATGTTATTTGGTCTTTGTGAAAGTTATAGAGTTCAAAAGCTATGGTGCCAATATCTGAAAATTGATCACACCTGAAATACTGACGGCCTATCTAATTTCTTGAGACCCTAACATGCCAGAAAAGTACAAATACCCCCCAAATGACCCATTTTTGGAAAGAAGACATTCCAGGGTATTTAGAAAGATGCATGATGAGTTTTTTGAAGTTGTAATTTTTTCCCACAATTCTTTGCAAAATCGACATTTTTTTTTTTTTTTCACAAAATTGTCATATTAGGAGGTTATTTCTCACACACAGCATATGCATACCACAAATTACACCCCAAAACACATTCTGCTATTACTCCCGAGTATGGCGATACCACATGTGTGAGATTTTTACACAGCATGGCCACATACAGAGGCCCAACATGCACGGAGCACCTTCAGGCATTCTGGAGCACCCAGGCCAATTCTGACATTTCTCTCCTACATGTAAAAATCCTCATTTATTTGCTAGAAAATTACATAGAACCCCAAAACATTATATATGTTTTTTTAGCAAAGACCCTAGAGAATACAATGGCGGTCATTGCAACTTTTTATCTCGCACGGTATTTGAGCAGCAATTTTTCAAATGCGTTTTTTTGGGAAAAAAACTGTTTTTTGCTTTAAAAAAAATAAAACAGTAAAGTTAGCCCAATGTTTTTGCATAACGTGAAAGATGAAGTTATGCTGAGTAAATAGATACCTAACTTGTCACCCTTCAAAATTGCAATGTGGAATGGCGCAATGGCGTCAAACTTCGCTACTTAAAAATCCCCATAGGCAACGCTTTAAAATTTTTTACTGGTTACATGTTTTGAGTTACAGAGGAGGTCTAGGGCCAAAATTATTGCTCTTGCTCTACCGATCGCAGCGATACCTCACATGTGTGGTTTGAACACCATTTTCATATGTGGGTGGGACTTACGTATACGTTCGCTTCTGCATGCGAGCACACAGGGACACGGGGAAAAGTTTTTTTTTTCTATTGTTCATGTTACCTTATTTATGTTATTTTGATGCTTTTTTCCCAAAAATACATTTTTTGATCATTTTTATTCCTGTTACAAGAAATGTAAACATCCCTTGTAATAGGAAAATGGCATGAGAGGTCCTCTTTACAGTGAGATATGGGGTCAATAAGACCCCACATCTCACCTCTAGGCTGGGAAGCCTGAAATAAAAAAAAAATGATCCTGGCTTCGATCGTAGTGGTGAGTCGGTAGAAGCACCTGAGGGCGGCGGGAGGGGGAGGGACGTCCCCTCACGTCTCCAGTAAGAACGATCAAGCAGTGGAACAGCTGCTATGATCAATCCCATGGTGTAGGAAATCGTCGGCTGAAAAAGCTGATATCTGAATGATGCCTGTAGCTGCAGGCATCATTCAGATATCCCCGCACAAAGTCAAGGATGTCGTATGACAGCTGGCGGTCGGGAAGTGGTTAAAATGCTTTTTTTTTAACACAAAGTTGTCCATTTATACAATATTTCTAACACATAGCATGTACATACCAAAAATGACACCCCAAAATAGATTCTCCTACTCCTCCTGAGTACGGCGATTCCACATGTGTGAGACTTCCACAGCCTGGCCACATACAGAGGCCGAGTACAGCCGAGTGTGGCTGAGCATGGCTGAGCATAGCCGAGCATGGCAGAGTATGGCTGGGTATCACCGAGTATTGCAGAGTATGACTGGGTATTGCTGGCCTGGGTATGGCAAAGTATGGCAGAGTATGGCTGGGTATTGCTGGGTATGGAAGAGTATGGCTGGGTATCACCAAGTATTGCAGAGTATGGCTGGGTATTGCAGAGTATGGCTGGGTATGGCAGATTATTGTGAGGTATTGCAGGGTATTGCAGAGTATTGCAGGGTATTGCAGAGTATTGCAGGGTATTGCAGAGTATTGCAGGGTATTGCAGAATATTGCAGGGTACTGCAGGGTATTGCAGAGTATTGCAGGGTATTGCAGAGTATTGCAGAGTATTGCACGGTATTGCAGAGTACTGCAGGGTATTGCGGGGTATTGCAGAATATTAGAAAATACTATTACAGGGGAATAGTATTATTAATATAGTATTTTCTGGTCTTTTTGAACCTCACTGAGGTGTTGTTCTTTGCTGGGGGGGCTGCAGTTCCTTCTTTCCTAGGCGCAGAAATTTGGTTTTTATATTGCAGAATATTGCATGGTATTGCAGAGTATTGCAGAGTATTGCGGGGTATTGCGGGGTATTGCAGAGTATTGCGGGGTATTGCAGGGTATTGCAGAGTATTGCAGGGTATTGCAGAGTATTGTAGAGTTTTGCAGGGCATTGCAGAGTATTGCAGAGTATTGCAGGGTATTGCAGAGCATTGAATGGCATTGCAGAGTATTGCGGGGTATTGCAGGGCATTGCAGAGTATTGCAGAGTAGTGCAGGGTATTGCTGAGCATGGAGGGATGGCTGAGCATGGATGGATGGATCCATGGATGTGACAGCATTTGTCACAGAGCAGCGCTGTGGGCACTACACATCCAGCCCACCACTCAGACAGGGCATCATTTCCTCTGTTTAGTGAGTTTGCCCATGCTATCCAGCCACAGCATGCAGAGGAGCTGGTGGACTGGCTTACTAAGCCTTCCTCATCCTCCTCATCCTCTGTCATGCAAGTAGTGTGCAGTCCCCTGCAGTTGCCAGAGTGGATTAACCTGCCTCCTTGTCCACATCTATGCCTGCCATAGCCCCAACATCAGCCATTGAGCAGTCAGCTGAGCTATTTGAACACGGCGTCAGCCACTTGCTCCTTGATGATGCCCAGCCATTACTGGATTCAGATGTTGGCTCTGAAATTGAGGATGACAGGAACATAAGCCTAGAGAGAGGGAGGAACACTGGTAGACAAATTGACATTCATGTTCCCTAAGCCGCAGCATATTGCCAAGTTGTCTCCAGTGGTAATGATGAAGATGGAGGAGATGGAAATGATGATGATGAGGTCACTGATGCGACTTGGGTGCCAGATAGAACAGAGGAGGAAACTGAGGTGGCACAACCCCAAGGAGGCCGACATCAAGAAAGAGTAGAGAGCAGACACCCTATTCCATCACATTCTGCAGCTGTTATCTCCCGGCCTACTCCCCAAAGCTCGGCTGTCTGGGCTTTTTTTGGCACTTCTGCAGCAGATCATACTGTTGCTATCTGCAAACTGTGTCTCAGGCACATAAAACGTGGCAAAAACACCAACCATATGCATATCATTGCAATTTTTTTTGCCTTCATCAAGAGCACCTCTATAGGGTTACGGTGGGAAGGGCTGCCAACACCCAAAGAGTAATTTTTCTGCACCTGTTTGACAGGTGCATATCATTGCAATTTTTTACAGCAAGGCCAATTCTTGCTTTCGTCAAGAGTACCTCTATAGGGTTACGGTGGGTAGGTGCCACCGACACCCAAAGACCAATTTTTAAACACCTGTTACTTCTATCCAAAGTCAAAGTGACACCAGAATGTATCCAAAAAATCTCTAATCTTGTTCCCAGTGCACTACATTGTAGCCTCATCATACACACTAGCTCCCCAGCTGTTGCTGAGCAAAATAAAGGCAGCTTGCATGGAAAATGTAATTTTTTTTGGCATTATAAATGCAATTATTGCTGCAGCAGATTCTAGACATGGTACAGATCTGCCACTTTACAGGTAGATTAAGGGAACCCCCCAGGCACTATATTGGAAGGAATTTTTCATTTTTATCCTTTCACTTTAAAAATCAAAAAATCACTGCTCATTTAAAAATGAAGTTTTTCACAAACTTTTTTTTACCCCTATAACCATTGTATGCCCAATTACTTGCATATAAGCCTTCAAAATGGGCACTTTTGATTTTTGACATTCGGGTCCCATTGACTTTAATGGGGTTCGTTATATGGGTCTGAACTTTCGCAGTGTTTGGAAGTTCTGGTGCGAACCAAACAGGGGTCCATTCGGCCCATCCCTAATGGTAATAAGGAGGTGAATAAGTTATGGACAAACTGCACCAGTTGCAGGCCTAGTACAGATTTAGGGATGCCTCTGATTTTAATGTTAAACTTCTAGATCTATCCTCCATTTCAACTATTTTGTCTTTCATCCAAGTAATGTCTTTTTTAGATGATTATGTGCATCTACCTGGGTATTCTCCCATAGTGTTCTCAATGTGGTTGACTTTCTCCCTCATGGCCTAGACATCTGCCTGACACTGGGTGATTCCTGACACTATGTTTGTAGAGAAGCCTTTAGTGAAAAAAGCATATCCTTGAACATAGTGTCAGAGATGGGTTACCCTGATGTGGGGAAGAAGGCAATGGGATCATTTGGAGAAAGTGTGATAGCTGATGTGAAGGATTGTGAGCCAGTCACTTCCATGACAGGATCAGTATGCGGCCTACCTGGGGAGTCCATATATGGTCTCGACTTTGCTAGACTTCTTGTGGATGGACTAGAGGTCCCCAAGGATGCCCCGCTGTTGTTCCCCTGTTGATCATGGCATTAGGAGAGCTGGCCCCTTTGGAGGCACCCATGGTCTTGCCATCTGGCTGTGTGTATTGGGTGCCGCCACCATTTTTGCATGGACCGCGGGATATTTCCAGGAAGAACCCGGACAGTTTGAGAGGTTGTGGGGGTCTCCTTTTTGTGCTACAGCATGGAGAGTGAGTCCCTGCTGCTGTGGGTGCCGAAAACGGAGCAGTGGTGACAGTGGAGGCGCCGATGTTTGCGGATTCCCCCAGCTAAGCAGAGCCTCCAAGATAAGCGGCTCAGGATCTTGGAGCCTGGACACCACATCCATCGTCTGATGATGATTTCCATTGCCAATAAACACTCTTGATGTTGGATTGTGAAGTATATAGAATATGACAACACTTTTGTGATCCCCTATTAAAAAACTTGTAGACTTCCCTTAAAACTGTGTTCTTTTGCTGCAATGCACAAGTGACTGCCAATTAAATGTAATTTTGTAAAACTGTATAATGGTAAACAGAATGTGATTCTTTAGCAGGTCTAACAGTGACATTACTGATGGAATCAAACATATTTCTATTATACTCAAATGTCCACAAATATTTATACAGTATACAATGCTGGTGATGTGCATATGACATGCCTATGAAGAAGAAAATTTGTAATATCCACTTGTGTAACTACATGATTTTAAGAGGAAAAGCAGGGAGGTGTTGTCATCACATTTATCTTGTTACCCCTTTGTGATAACCACTTTAATATCATCATCACCACCAACAGTCAACAAGTGAGAAGAAGTATTACTGGTCCAAAAAAGATTGAACCTGTCACAAGATCTTCTGATGCATTTAGCAAGCACTTATGCTAGAATACCCAGATTACTTTCACAGTCCCGGGATACCCAAATCATGTACAAGTTTACTGTTTTCATCTCAGCTAAAGGATACATAGCAATATACTATTATGAATTCCTACACTTCGCATAGTATCTTTGTTCTTTGCATTAATTATGCCTGTATATCTTATTAAAAAAAATTTTATCTCCTCCTTCCACCCACTTCTCTGCAAGTCTGCAAAGATTGCTTTACTCATGAGCATTTTAAGCCATGTTCAACTTTTTTGTCTTTCAAAATGAAGAAGCTGGTTTTGTCATGGGTTATTTCCCTCTACAAAGAATGCATATCTGTTACTTTCCTATGCTGCTAAAATTACAGGGATGCAAAAAAACAGCAAGAATGCAGCACAAGCTGAAAAAAAGTTTTATCAACTCTTAAACTCCAGTGTAGTTAACCAAAATATGTGTGTGCACTCATGTTAAAATGTTTTCACAGAAATCCAGAAAAATGTAAGATGATGGCTTTTAAATTGAATTTGGCTAAGACAGAGAGAATATAATAGATTTGGTCATACATGAGTTTGTTGAAATATGAAAGATCTAGTTAATGGACATTAAAGCTAAACTTCAAGTTAACAAAGAGAGTCAACAGGGAGTAATGCCCATACACACGATCGGAAATTCTGCCAGGAAAAGTCCAATGTGAGCGTTTGGTCAGAAATTCCGACCGTGTGTATGCTCCATTGGACTTTTGCTGGCAGAATTTCCGCCATAAAAAGATTAAGAGCAGGATCTCTATTTTTCCGACGGAAAAAGTTCCTATCGGAAATTCCGATCGACTGTAGCAATTCCGACACGCAAAATTCCTACGCATGCTCGGAAACAATTCGACGCATGCTCGGAAGCATTGAACTTCTTTTTCTCAGCTCGTCGTAGTGTTGTACGTTACCGCATTCTTGACGGTCAAAAGTTCAGAGAACTCTTGTGTGACCATGTGTGTGCAAGGCAAGCTTGAGCGGAATCCCGTCGGAAAAACCATCCAAGGTTTTTCTGATGGAAATTCCGATTGTGTGTACAGGGCATTACAGAAGTGGTTGTTAATGACTGCCTACTCTAACAGAAAAAAAATAATTTTAGTAAGAAGAGATGCCCCTTGGGACTTTAATGCAGCTTGGAATATAACACACATTTATTGATATAAAAAAAATACCCTTTTGTTTTTTGTACAAAGAGTTCCTAAAATCATCATATGTATGCTAAAAGCATATATAGTAGCTCTGACAAAGCCATATACATGAACAGGAATAATTAATCCATCCAAAAGTATGTAATTACAATCAAAAAAGAAATATAACAGCCCCAACGCGCTTCAATCATTCCAATCCAAGATCTTCTTCAGGGCATCTTGAGAAGAAGGAGATCTCTAGGTATAAAATATACAATGAATTAGCATAATGTCACATTTCATTGCAATAATACCAACAGATTGCTGTGATACTTACAAAACTTTCAACTAAGAAACACTCCCCCACCAGAGCATCCTTAGAAACAGCGCTATTCACCATGGAATCCAGAGCTACGGTTGATGGGGGTGATGGTGGTTATGCATAGATCAATTGCCAAAAGGTCCACTCGGTTTAACTCAATATGTATAGAATGGGAACCTAAAAATCAATATATTGAGGGTTCAGTAATCATATTTGGCACAAATTATCACCATAACCCAATATGTACAGTGCCTTGAAAAAGTATTCATACCCCTTGAAATTTTCTAAATGTTGTCATGTTGTAACCAAAAACATAAATGTATTTTATTGGGATTTTATGTGATAGACCAACACAAATTGCCACATAATTGTGAAGTGGATAGAAAGTGATAAATGGTTTTCAATTTTTTTTTTACAATAAATATCTGAAAAGTGTGGCGGGTGTTTGTATTCAGCTGCCTTTACTTTCATACCCCTAACTAAAATCTAGTGCAGTGGTTCTCATCTCCTGTCCTCAGTACCCACTAACAGGCCAGATTTTAAATATTACCTTGGGGAGATGCAGACTAGAATACTGCAATCACTGTGCAGCACATTATATCACCTGTTCTCAGGTCCTGAGAACAGGAGTTGAGAACAACTGATCTAGTGGAGCCAATTGCCTTCAGAAGTCATCTAATTAGTAAATAGAGTCCACCCGTGTGTAATTTAATGTCAGCATAAATACAGCTTCTCTGTGAAGCCCTCTGAGGTTTGTTAGAGAACCATAGTGAAAAAACAGCATCCTGAAGTCCAAGGAACACACCAGACAGGTCAGGGATAAAGCTGTGGTGAAGTTTAACTACTTCAGCCCCGGAAGTATTTTCCCCTTTAATGACCAGGCCAATGTGCTGCTTTAACTGACAATTGCACGATCGTGCGACGTTGTACCCAAACAAAATTGATGTCCTTTTTTCCCCACAAATAGAGCTTTCTTTTGGTGGTATTTGATCACCTCTGCGTTTTTTTTTTTTTTTTTGCGCTATAAACAAAAAAAGGAGCGACAATTTTGAAATAAAAAAACAATATTTTCTACTTTCTGCTATAATACATTTCAAAATAAATATATAAAAAAACAAAATGTATTCATCAGTTTAGGCCAATATGTATTCTGCTATGTATTTTGGTAAAAAAAATTTGAAATAAGCGTATATTGATTGGTTTGCACAAAAGTTATAGCATCTACAAAATAGGGTAAAGATTTAGGGACTTTTTATTTTTTTTAAATTGTTTTTACTAGTAATGGCGGGGATCAGCGATTTTTAGTGGGACTGCAACATTGCGGTGGACAAATCTGACCCTAAGTGGCACATTTTGGTGCCCAGTGACACAAATACAGTGATCAGTGCTATAAAAATTCACTGATCACTGTATAAATGGAACTGGCAGGGAAGGGTTTAACACTAGGGGTTAAGTGTTCCCTAGGGAGGTGTTTCTAACTGTAAGGGGGACGGACTGACTGATCACTAGGAACAGCTGATCTCTCTCTTCTCCCCTGTCAGAACGGGGATCCGCCTTGTTTACATAGACAGATTATCATTCTGCCTCTCTTCACCGTGATCGTGGGTGAGCTCCCATGGTGCGCAATGGGCGAGCGCGTGTCCACAGTACCACATGCACAGATGGACATACAGGTACGTCTGTTGGCACAGCCGAGCTGCCTTGCCACAGTATATATGCGGAAGATGGTCGGCAAGTGGTTAAACCAGGGTTAGGTTATAAGATATCTGCCCAATGGTCTTAAAGGGGAAATAATTTTTTTTGCAACAAAAAAAATGACATTTCATTTTTATTTATCTATTTTTTATTGCATTTTAGTGTAAATGTTAGATCTGAGGTCTTTTAGACTCCAGATCTCACATTTAAGAGGTCCTGTCATGCTTTTTTCCTATTACAAGGGAAGTTTACATTCCTTGTAATAGGAATAAAAGTGACCCAAACATTTTTTTTAAAGGACAGTGTAAAAAAATAAGATAAATAGTAAAATAAATAAGAAAAAAAAGTAAATCGATCCGTCCCACCGAGCTCACGTGCAGAAGCGAACACATACGCAAGTCACGCCTGCATATGAAAACAGTGTTTAAACCACACATGTGAGGTATTGCCGCAATCTTTAGAGCGAGAGCAATAAGTCTAGCACTAGACTCCCTCTGTAACTCTAAATTTGTAACCTGTAGAATTTTTTAAACGTTGCCTATGAAAATTTATAAGGGTAAAAGTTTATCGCCATTCCATGAGCGGGCGCAATTTTGAAGCATGACATGTTGGGTATCAATTTACTCATTGTAACATTATCTTTCACAATATAAAAAAAATGGAATAACTTTACAGTTGAATCATAAAAGAAAAAAATTTGCGCTGATCAAAAAATATATAAGCAAGCAGCCAGCAAAGTTCGTTGATATCAAACAAAAAAAATCACATAAAAAATATTGCGGCGCTAAAAAACAGTCCAAAGAGGTCTGAAGAATGGGAGAAGTCCAATCACCAGATACAGTGCAGATGTAAAAGGGCACTCTTCACCACGTGATAATGTAGTCTGCTTACCAGAAAGCTATACGGATTAAGCATGTATGGATATTCCTCAATAGCATCCAGCAAATCCAGCTCCCTGGAACTCCTGGTCATCACAGACAGCAACCTCCGTGTAACTTCGTTCACAAATCTATAACTCCCAGTAATCGCATTAAAGATGGGACTTTCCAATATGTGGTCATCAAATAGAGAGAAATGAAGGACCCATAGTGAAGCTTGTAGTAATAATAAAACAACTTTATTGTAGTAACTTACAGTTAGAAGTTCAAATTTGCATGCATCAGAAAAAGGACAATCGGCTGCAGCATTCAGTGCGCTGGTGTCAACCTGCCTGACATGTTTCTTCCTAACAGATGTCTTCAGAGACGTGGCTTCAATGACCACCGCACGCTATATATATGTAGAGGTTAGTGGGTGGATCAGAGTGGAAATGATCCATCCAAACAATAACAGCTGGGCAAAGTGTGCATCTATCGTACAGCGCACGGTGCGCACGCGCACAAGATGCAAACACCGACATGTAACGTGAGGAGATAACTCTACATCAATCCACACGTAGCTCAAATGTAAACAACGCACTGTGCATGTCTACTTCCAAAAAAACCTGATAGGATGGACGTAGTTGGCAACAGCTGACGCGACCTCGCATCACCGGCAGCAAAAAAGAAAAAAGCTGATAGGGTGATGGCAATAACAACAGATTATGCGGTGCCGCATCGTAGCCAACCACCCCTCCAATGAAAAAAAGGTATAAATATATCAGATAAGCACGGCAAGCAGCCTACTAATGCCTACCATGATATACAGCCAAAAAGAGGAGTAAAAACGCTATGCATTTTCAGTCAGTCTGGCATTAAACGGAATGAAATGCAATTAAATACAAGTTCACATATTCAAAGTAAAAAATATATATAATACAATATATCAAATAGACCCCAATATATAAAAACTGGAAATCAATAAAACCTCATTAAAAAAAACGTGCACTCATTATTTTAAAAAGCTGATGATATATATAAGAAATTATTGTTGGAGAAACCTAAATAAAGGCAAAGAGTGTGGAATGTGTTAAAGCTAACTGTTATTAATGAAGCGTTTAACATCCCACTCCACATTCAACCCGTGGGGCATATAACATTTCAGGGTGTGTATCCAACCTCGAAATTTCTCTCTTGGTATAGCTACCTCTCCAATGAGGTGTGAAACGGTCAGTGGCAGTAATGATGGTCCCTGCTGGGTTTTTATTGTGGCATTCCAAATAGTGACGTGAAACTGTGTGTTTAGGAAAACCCTTCTTTATATTTGTTAGATGTTCTTTAACTCGCACATTCATGGCTCTCATAGTGCGGCCCACATATTGTAGACCGCACGGACAGGTCAACAGGTACACAACATTCTTAGATGTACAAGTAATAAAGGTGTCTATATCGTAAATCTTTGCAGTGGAATTTGACTTGAACTGACACATTTTTTAGTTTTTATTGCTGTTAATGCGACATACTTTGCATTTACGACATGGGAAGAATCCTTTAGAGTTCTGGAAGAAGGAGACCCTATTGGGGGCATCAAGAACATTAGGGGTAACCTGCAATCTCAAAGGAGATAACTTTACAGTTGTCTTATTTTTTAAGTCAAAAAAGTGCATTTTTTCCAAAAAAACCTGCGCTTGTAAGACCGCTGCGCAAATATGGTGTGATATATAGTATTGCAATGACCACCATTTTATTCTCTAGGGTGTCTGAAAAAATATATATAATGTTTGGAGGTTCAAAAAGATGCTTGGTGTCCTTACTCTGATAGCCCTAACTAAAATTTTGTGGAACCAATTGCCTTCAGAAGTCACCTAACTAGTAAATAGAGTCCACCAGTCTGTAATTTAATCTCAATATAAATACAGCTGTTCTATGAAGCCCTCAGAGGTTTGTTAGAAAACCTTAGTGAACAAACAGCATCATGAAGGTGTAGGAACAAACTAGACTGGTCAGGGATAAAGTTTGGTAGAAAAGTTTAAAGCAAGGTTGGGTTATAAAAAAATATCCCAAGCTTTGAACATTTCACGGAAAACTGTTCAATCCATCATCCAAAAATGCAAACCTACAAAGATGTGGCAGTCCACCTAAACTGACAGGCCGGGCAAGGAGAGCATTAATCAAAGAAGCAGCCAAGAGGCCAATTGTAACTCTGTAGGACCGATTACTATAGACCGAAACTATAAACCGTGCACTCCACAAATCTGGCTTTTATAGAAGAGTGGCAAGAAGAAAGCCATTGTTGAAAGAAAGCCATAACAAGTCCCATTTTCAGCTTGCGAGAAGCCATGTGGGGGACGGAGCAAATATGTGAAAGAAGGTGCTATGATAAGATGAGACCAAAATTGAACTTTTTGGCCTAAAATAGGATAGCATAGGATTTTTGCTAGAAGAATTGCCAGTACAGGTAAATTTAGGCAGGCCTATGCTGCAAGCTAGGCCTGTTTGTTTTGATCTGGGGGCAGGGAGTGGTTAGTGTAGCAATGAGTGTTATCACCTGTGCTTCAGTGCTGAGGCACCTCCCTTGCTTCCAGGGAGAAAGTTCTGGAAGAGGGGCAGGGCCTAGAACTGGAGTGGCAGGCAGCTCATGTGGGAGCCCTGACCAATCCCTAACTGGAATTGGCAGGGGGCGGGCCTCCTATATAAGCTGAGGTACAACAGGCACCTTTGTGGACTTGTCGGCCGGGAGAAGTGGAGAATGGAGTACTAGACAGCAGCAGGAGTGCACCCCCATCTGGGAGGGGGTGTGCCGATTGCAGGATGTGGCCTAGAGAGAACTGTGAGGGAACTTCACCTTTACACAGTCATTGGTGAAGTCTTCATCATTACACGGTCATTACATCATTACTCTGGCCTAGTAGCAGCAACCAATCAGAGTCAGCATAAGAGACTATTCAGAGTGGGATCTTTTGCACATAGAAGATGTGACAAGAAATTAATGTGCTTCAGTATAAGTTTTGTGCAGGAGGGAAGAATCTCTGGGAACTTCACCCTTATACGGTCATGGGTGAAGCCCTCGTCTTTACATGGTCATTGATGAGGAAGTTCTGGGAGCAATAGTCTGCAGGAGTTATGCAGAGGAGGAGCAATGATCTGCATGGTGATGCAGAGAAGAGACTGTAGTTGTTATACATGCGCATCATTTCTTCAGGCTCAAACTAAGTTCTAATCTATAATATGATGGCAAATTATTTGATCTATGGGCATCCCATACACCCCATTTCCCCAAACAAGTTATACCCTCCAGTAAACAAAAACAAAACAAAGCAAATGACTGTTCATTGTCTCAAATGTGATATATGGAGGTCGGGCAGCAGGGTGATATAGTGGATGTTTGTTACTAGTGGCAACTACACTGCCACAAAAACGCAATGTGTGGTCGGAAAACTAACACTTCACATAACCCTGAATACACCATCCCCACCTTGAAACATGGTGGTGACAGCATCATGTTGTGGGGATGCTTTTCTTCAGCAGGGACAGGGAAGCTGGTCAGAGTTGATGAGAATATGGATGGAGCCAAATACAGGGCAAGCTTAGAAGAAAAGCTGTTAGAGTCTGCAAAGACTTGAGACTGGGGCAGAGGTTCACCTTCCAGCAGGACAATAACCCTAAACATACAGTCAGAGCTACAATGGAATGGTTTTGATCAAAGCATATTCATGTGTTAGAATGGCCAAGTCAAAGTCCTGACCTAAATCCAATTGATAATCTGTGGCAAGACTTGGATTTGATTTGAACAGAATTGCTGTTCACAGATGAGAGACATCCCCAAAAAGACTTACAGCTGTAATTGCAGCGAAAGGTGGTTCTACAAAGTATTGACTCAGGGGGGCTGAATACAAATGTACACCACACTTTTCACATATTTATTTGTAAAAAAATTTAAAAACCATTTATCATTTTCCTTCCACTTTACAATTATATGCCACTTTGTGTTGGTCTATCACATAAAATCCCAATAAAATACATTTATGTTTTTGGTTGTAACATGACAAAATGTGAAAAATGTCAAGGGGTATGAATACTTTTTCAAGGCACTGTATATAAAAAAACTTCAACATACCATGGATTCAATAGTATCTTGGAGAAGTTAACAGTGTCAAAATAGACATACAAGTGTCAAAGGAGGGACAAGGCTCTTACTACCTAATTATTAAATCCACAACGCTCACCACAGTAATGTCTCCAATCACCTAGGAATGCACACCACAGACAGCCAGGAAAGCAATGAACCCAGCCAGCGGTCCTCTGGTATTTATGCTTACCTGTGTTTGAATTATGCAGATGAGGTCCCTTCAGATCGCATGGCAGATGCGACATTGACATCACAGGCTGCAGAAGCAGTGAATATATCCTAAACGGCGGACATTTAGAAAATATTCCTTGTACCTACACGTAAACTTTATTATAACCTTACCTGTAAGTACAAGTGAGCAAGCGGTGCTTACTACCGCTTTATTCTTGTCACCCATTAAAAAAATAGAACTATGATGACAACTCCTGTATATGCCTTATTTCAACTTCATATAATCAGAAACAAATATCTAACAAAGATGAGACACTGGGAGCCAGTGTTGCCACCCATCACTATTTTTACTGGCAGCCAGCAAAAAATGGGCACTTTTCTCCTGCCAGTAAATGCCAGTGACAGGAAAAGGTCGCCAGTAAATAATATGGCTGTGACCCTCAGAACCGCAGATTTGAGTGCCTGATAGTGTTTTTGGGCAGCACCAGTGGGGGGTGGGTCTGGCAGAGTCAGTGCCTTAGTGTGTCTTGTGATGTCATGGTGCAAAAGGAGCCAAGCGGAGCGGGTAGAGCCTTGTATGGAGGTCTGCGGGATGAGAGCAAAGCAAGCCGGGAGTTAGACTCCCAGTGTTGTTTGGACTGGATGGACTGAAGGGACCACCTGGCATGGAGAGAGACTGTCACTGTGACTCACGAGAGAACCTGTCATGTTGGTGAAGTGTCATCATCATTTATGCTGCTGCACACTGCTGTCAGTGTCACTGTGAGAGTCAATTTAATGTGTGTGTGCCTGCCCGTTCTAATTTCTCGCCCTCCTGAGTCCTGTCCCTGAGCTACTTATTAACTATATTGAAAATAAAATAAGAAATATGTGTTTTCCTTAATATTTACCTTAAATAATATTGCTAATTGCATATCATACTTGTTGGTAGCCTAAAGACTGAAATTTGCACTTAAAACCTTTAATTTTGTAACTTTTGGAAATGCCAGTAAGAACTTGGTTGTGGCAATAAATTTTGGGTGTTGTATCAGTAAATTTCAATCTGGTAGGATGACAACACTGCTGGGAGCATGAGAAGAATTAGAACAGAAAAAAATCACAATCACCAAAATATAGAAATGTTCAACCATTTCAGTTTTGGAAGTTAAACTAGTTTCTCATGGGGGGAATTGTGAGCCAAATCGATCTCAGTTTATATGATCAACACCTGTGTTGATCAGCAGGTGTATATTTTGTGCTCTTGTGAGGCATTGTAATATACTTAGTATACAGACTATGCATATGCTTGCATATACTTTATAGTATATGTTTTTTTGTTATATACTTTTCCCACATATCAGAACAAACCTTAGCTAATGCATCATTTCTGAAAATAATACTAACAAATAATAGCAAAGGCTAAGCAGATTTTCATTATTATATATGATGGTGAGTATAAAGGTTTTTCACACTTTTTGGTATGATTCATAAGCACTTGCTTTAAATGTTTTTTTCACTTATAAATTCGCTGGAATTATTTTAGCTAAAACTATATTTAGTAACAGGAAATTCTGTTATGTCATCTTTCTATACACTCAAAATTACTCTGTGAAAGTCATTGTACAGCACCACACCAATTTCGGTTTCTAATGTGTCAAATCTTACTTCCTGCATACAGTATCTCACAAAAGTGAGTACACCCCTCACATTTTTGTAAATATTTTATTATATCTTTTCATGTGAAAACACAGAAGACATTACACTTTGCTACAATGTAAAGTAGGGAGTGTACAGCTTGTATAATGGTGTAAATTTGCTGTCCCCTCAAAATAATTCAACACACAGCCATTAATGTCTAAACCGCTGGCAACCAAAGTGAGTACACCCTTAAGTGAAAATGTAAAAATTGGGCCCAATTAGCCATTTTCCCTCCCCGGTGTCATGTGACTCATTAGTGTTACAAGGTCTCAGGTGTGAATCGGGAGCAGGTGTGTTAAATTTGGTGTCAATCGCTCTCACTCTCTCATGGTGCCATATTGAACTGGATGTTCAACATGACACCTCATGGCAAGGAACTCTCTGAGGATCTGAAAAAAGAAAAGAATTGTTGCTCTACATAAAGCTGGCCTAGGCTATAAGAAGATTGCCAAGACCCTGAAACTGAGCTGCAGCACAGTGGCCAAGACCATACAGCAGTTTAACAGGACAGGTTCCACTCAGAACAGGCCTCGCCAAATTCCTAAATATTGTAGGGTGCCCATGCTCCAGGAGGATTCAAATCTATCCTTAAGGGCAGTCAGTAAAGGTGGTGGGATTAGAAGAAATGGCCGCACACCACTGTAGATCAAAACCCTTTTATTTGGACATCCCAAAAACTACAGGAATCAGAATGCTGGCTAGACGTGTTTTGCACACTTCACATGTGCTTAGTCATTACTGTAATGACTAAGCGCACGTGAAGTGTGAGAAACACGTCTACCCAGCATTCTGATTCCTGTAGTTTTTGGGATGTCCAAATAAAAAGGATTTTGATCTACAGTGGTGTGTGGCCATTTCTTCTAATTTCATTGTGTGCAGAGGTGAGCCGAGGCGAGCACCTACTGGATCATTAGGCTTCCTGGTCTCACTGGTGTGTCTTTTCCCAAAGGTGGTGGGATATTAATCGGCATGGCAATACATTACATTCTAAGCCTGATATGTGGTGGAATGTGTCTAAGGTGGTGAGAAGTTGGGTAAGGAGATGAACAAAAGGACAAAAGGACATTGTCCGCATATAAACTTTGTTTAAATTCTCGATCATTTTTTATAAAAACTGACGTTTGGGTTGCAGGTGATAGAGCGGGCTAGGGCTTCTACTGCAAGGGCAAATAGAAGGTGGGATAGAGGGCATCCCTGTCTTGTACCTCGACCCTGGGAAAAATAATCAGAGTTACACCCAGGGAGCTTGATTTGTGTATGGGGCTGGTGGTAAAGGGCTTTAAAACCGTTAACAAATTTGCCGTAAAATACAAATTTAGATAAGATAGTATCGAGGTAGGGCCAGAGAATGCTGTCAAAAGCCTTGTTTATATCTAGACTCAGAAACAAGACCTTACGGAAATTAGTATCTGCATCTCGGACGATGTTAGATGCCAGGTGTATATTATCCGTAATTTTGACGGGTTGGTATAAAACCAGTTTGGTTTGGGGAAATCAAGGATGTAATCACTGTCGCTAGTCGGTCTGCTAGGATACAACCAAAGATCTTCAAATCATTATTAATTACTGACATGGGGCGATCATTTTGAGGCAGGGTGTTGTCTTTGCCCGGTTTTGGGCTCAAGGACATATTTGCTAAGAGCATATCTGTGGGGAATGGGTCGCCTTTTAAAAAGCAGTTGAATAGTTTTGCCATTTTGGGAATTAGTAGTCCTGCAAATTTTTTATAATACAGTGCTGTACAGCCGCCAGGGTTCGGAGCTTTAGGGGGTTTTAGGGAGGAGATAATGGATAATGGCTATCTCCTCTTCTGTGCAACGTGCATTTAGAGATTTAGATTAGATTAGTTGTTCGTCTGTGAGCACTGGCAATGGGAGGGTATCAAGCCAGGACTGGGGTGTAGAGCCCGCAACAGCTGGTGGGTCAGCAAGAAGGTTTTGATAGAATGAAGAGAATATTTTCAAAACCTCTTTTGGGTGTCTTTTGGGTGGGAAGTGATATTACCATCAGAGCCTCTGAGTTTATAGGAATGTGACGGTTGGATCGATTGTTTCAGCTTTCTCGCAAACATAGCCAAAGCCGAATTGCTGTGCAAGAGGAAACGGGCTCTGGACCAGCGAAGGGACTTTTCTGTTTGCTCCGAGAGCAAAGTATCCAGAGCACCTCTTTTTTGGTTGATTAGTAAATCTTGAGGTGTGGTTCGGCTATGCTGATGATAAAGCCTATCTAGTTCCAATGTAAGGGAACGTACGTCATGCAATTTTTGGCCTTTCCTAGTGGTGGCTATTGCAATTGAGATGACCCCCCCAACACCGCCTTGTGGGCCGCCCACAAGGATGTGGGAGAGATTCCTTTCACATGATTATGAGTGAAGTACTCCGTGATATGGTCTGATATTTTGGTAAGTACTACGGGGTCTGTGAGTAGGGAGTCATTAAGATGCCAGGCTCCTAGAGGCAGAGAGAGGCCAATGTGGGAAAAGTGGCAAGACACTATCTGATGATCTGACCAAGGGCAAGTGTAAATTTTGTCTGAGGTTGAGTTTGTAACTAAGACAGGGAAGCAGTAAATATAGTCTAACCGAGAATAGCTGTCGTGGGGATGGAACTAGAAGGTGTATTCTCTGGCCCCTACATTATGAGCTCTCCAGGTGTCTAGCAATTGATGTGACCTAAGTGGGTGTTGGAGTGACTTTGGAAAGGCATTAGCTGATGTCACCGAGCGACTTCTGTATGTCAGAAACCTTGAATCAGACTGAGACAGAAGTACAGTTAAATCTCACTTGTTTAATAATAATAAAAAAAGGTAAACAGAGTAAACGTAGTCAAAACATAACCAGAGTTCAGGAAACGGAACGGATAGTCAGACAAGCCAAAACGTCAGGGAGCCAGAGATGAGCGTAGTAGAACAGAAAGCAGGATCTGGAGTCAGAAGGAATGTCAGCCAAGCAAGTCTTGCACAGGAACACAGGAGAGCTTCTCTAGAGATGTGACCAAGGCAAAGACAGAGATCATCTGTGCTGGATGGCCTAACCACTTCAGCCCCGGACCATTTGGCTGCCCAAAGACCAGAGCGTTTTTTGCGATTCGGCACTGCTTCACTTTAACTGACAATTGCGCGTTCGTGCAACGTGGCTCCCAAACAAAATTGATGTCCTTTTTTTCCCCACAAATAGAGCTTTCTTTTGGTGGTATCTGATCACCTCTGCAGTTTTTATTTTTTGCGCTATAAACAAAAAAAGAGCAACAATTTTGAAAAAAAAAACGCAATATTTTTTACTTTTTGCTATAATAAATATCCCCAAAAAATATATAAAAAAAAATTTTTTTCCTCAGTTTAGGCCGATATATATTCTTCTACATATTTTTGGTAAAAAAAAAAAAAAATCGCAATAAGCGTTTATTGATTGGTTTGTGCAAAAGTTATAGCATCTACAAAATAGGGGATAGTTTTATGGCATTTTTATTAATAATTTTTTTTTACTAGTAATGGCGGCGATCTGCAATTTTTATGGTGACTGCGACATTATGGCAGACAGATCGGACACTTTTGGCGCTATTTTGGGACCATTCACATTTATACAGCGATCAGTGTGATTAATAATGCACTAATTACTGTGTAAATGTGACTGGCAGTGAAGGGGTTAACCACTAGGGGGCACTGCAGGGGTTAAGTGTGTCCTATGGAGTGATTCTAACTGTGGGGGGCTGGGCTACATGTGACATGACACTGATCACTGATCAGTGTCACTAGGCAGAATGGGGAAATGCTTGTTCACATTAGCATCTCCCTGTTCTTCCTCTCCGTGAGATGATCGTGGGTATCCCCGCAGACATCGAGTCCACGGGACCCACGATCACACTCACGGAGCTCGCGGCGAGGGCGCGCGTGTGCCCACAATGCCACGTCTTAAAGGGCAACGTACAGGTACGCTAATATGCCTGTAGTGCCCTTCTGCCGACGTATATCGGTGTGAGCCAGTCGGCAAGGGGTTAAGTAGGCAGGACTGATGAGCAGGATATCATCAACAGGTGAGTCACTGAGGAGAGATGGGACCGGCAACTAGCGGACATCTGAGCGGCCAGCTCAGAGAAGGAAGGGTTGAGCCCAGCCCTGACACTGTCCAGGCCCGAGTGAGCTACCAGGTTAAAGTCTTCGCCTATCAACAGGTGGGGCAAATGATATTTATCTAATGTCTGAAAAAAGTTTTAAAGAAAGAGGCCTGGGACATATTCAGGGTGTACAGAGAAGCCATAGTGATTCATTTGCCCTGTATTGCCTTTAACAGTTACAAAGTGACTGCAAGGTCTCTATAGGTTTGTTGTACATTAAAGATAACCGAGTATGGTTACACCCCATGATTTGGACTCGTACAGTAAGTGGTGAAGTAACATTGCTGAAAAGCTTTATCTAAGTATGATGGGTGATTGTGCGAGGAGAAATGTGTCTCCTGAAGCAGAAGAACATCTGCACCCAGTAATTTATAAGAACGAAAGGCTTTTCTACATTTGTGTGGTGAGCTAAAACCTTTAAGATTATGGGAGATCAATTTTAGATTAATATAGTATACCAAGGATATAATGGAGTGTGTGCCATGAGGTGTGTGCATGGTCCCTGCGGCCAAACCCTATGCTAACCATTAACAGTAATAGTAGGCGGCCAATGCAAGTACAGTGTGGGCTATCATGCATTTCAAATACTGTAGCACAGGAGTCAGAGGAATAGGTATGCAGAGTGAGGCAAAAAAGATTAAAAAAGCAGAAAAAAATTGCATAGTAACTTGAAAAACAAAATATAAAAATAATGTAAAACACGTCAAATCTTGGCAGCATATTATCAAAAGGGGTCAGGGGAGTAGTCAGCCTCCTGACCAAAGAAACTTTTTTAAACGGCCAAAAGGTCCAATACTCTAATAAAGTAGAACAATCAGTCTGGGTAGTTGTGAGACTATTAGATAACTGGTACCTGGAAGGGGTCCGCCCCAGGCGATCCACTTTTAGGGTAACAAATATAAGGTACCAACAGAATTAGGCTGCTTTCACACTGGGGCGGTAGGGGGCGTCGGCAGTAAAACAGCGCTATTTTTAGCGCTGCTTTACCAGCGGTATTCGCCCGCTAGCGGTGCGGTTTTAACCCCCACTGGCGGCCGAAAAAGGGTTAAAGCCGCTCGTATAGCACGGCTATAGCCACGGTATTGCCGCGGTATAGCCGCGCTGCCCCATTGATTTCAATGGGCAGGAGCGGTTTAGGAGCAATGAATACACCGCTCCTTCACCGCTCCAAAGATGCAGCTGGCAGGAGTTTTTTTTTCTCCTGTCAGCGCACCGCTTCAGTGTGAAAGCCCTCGGGCTTTCACACTGAACAAACAGCAGCGGCTGTTTTGGGTCGGTTTGTAGGTGGTATTTTTAACGCAATAACGTCTGCAAACCGCCCCAGTGTGAAAGGGCTCTTAGAGTAGGGGGACAATCAAAGGGACACAACAGAACTTCAGCACAGTTCGGAAGGTGAACAAATATCAACTGAGCATGTTGGTTGCGATGAATTTGTGAATGACTGTGTTGTTACAGGGAATTTCACAGAAGGTCATTGTTAATGTTCACCGTAACAATCTCTCCTGGAGGAGGGTTTAGCCCATATAGCAGAGGGATGTGGAGTGGATGGCATCCTTGGATGATTTGCAGCATTGATGAGGCACAACTTTGCCAAAAGATCTTTTCCTGGATTTGTAGTAACTGTGTAGGTGGTGCCATTGTGAGGGACTTGCAATTTGAAGGTAAATCCCCAGCGCTACCGGATTCTAGCCACTTGGAGCACAGTGGTTATTTCCTTCATCTTCCTGCGTTTATCCAGGGTGGTAGGTGAGAGGTCTGGATATATTTGAACAGGAGTGCCATCTAGCTGAATATGTGGGGTATTGCGTGAAGCTCTGAGGATCTTTTATTTGATTAGAAAATCCTTAAGGCACAGCACAATATCTCTCGGGGGTTTTCCAGGAGGAGGTTTAGGGCGTAAAACTCTGTGAATCCTGTCACAGGTGAAGGCTGAGGAGGGAGAGTCAGGGAGAAGCGACTGAAACAGCTTTTGTATGGCAGGGAGCAGGTCTGTCACAGTCTCTGGTATCCCACGTATGCTCAGATTGTTACGCCTGTTCCTGTTGTTCAGGTCTTCAAGGTGGGCTTGCAGCTGTAGCACTGATTCATAAAGGGATTCATGCTCCTTTCTAAGGTCAGAATATGCCAGACTGAACACATCATGCTTGGTTTCCAGCAAATCAGTTCTGTTGCCCAGAGTAGCAATCTCTAGGGACAGAGTATTTGTGGATTTGTGCAGTTCAGATTGGAATTTTTTGCAATATTGTCATACATATTTGTGAGGCTATCATCTAAATCAGCCTTAGTGAGCTGTAGTGAGTACTCACGATCTCCCATGGAGTGCGCTGGTGAAGAATCTGTGGGCTGTGTGCTCGCCTGAGCAGTTCCTGGCTGGGTGCCATTTTGGGCCATGTTACTCTTCTCCCTCCCCCGGAGTAGATAGGTCATCAGGGATCTTTATGCCGGTTTATTTTGGCAATTCCTCAAGCCCCGCATGCGCTGTGTGTTCTGCCAGGGGTAGGGGGTAATTACAGGCAGAAAGCACTGCTGACAAGCCCTGGGGAACCAACGTTTCTCTCTGTCGCTCACGGAGCTCTTATCCCTTGCTTATGTCCAGCTTCAGGCCATGCATTTGCCCCGATCAGATGGTGTATTTTTTGTACTTAGCCACAGTTTGGGGGAAACATTGTGGTCAGCCTATTTTTTTCCTATGATGCCTTTGCATATTTGAATGTGGTCTCCAAGGTTATGGGGTCCTTTGGCCCTTTTCCTTTCTACTACTCTAATCTGTTTTAGCCTTGGAGAAACCTTTCTCTGTCATGTGTGGGGGTTGTCTTCCCTGACTCAAAAATCACAATCTGCCCAAAGACTTTAGGACTTGCCCATGATTGTGTGTGCTTTCTCTAAGCCATAGTTTTCAACAATCACAAATCATTGTGGGCTATGGTTGATCCTTCTTCATAGGTCAAATGATTGCAGATTAGACTTCCTATCCAAAACTAGCATAGCACCTATTTTTTTTTTTTTACTAAATAAGACTTATACACTGTTCATCCTGCTCTAAACACAATGGACCACAGGTTGGAGGACACCGGGAATGAGATCTGAAGCTGATATATAAACTGCAGGCAACAGCGGAGCAGAGTAGGCCACCAGATTACAGTCTCAAGGTCAGGGCTGACTGTTCAAACAAATAGTAAGGATATAAGCCAGAGGTCAGGGCAAACAGCATATATGAATAACCAGGGAGAAGCCAGAGTTAGGAACAGGCAGTTGACTCAGATAACCAGCAACAAACCAGAGGTCAAGGCCAGCACTGGACATTAAAAAAAACATAAACAAACCAGAGGTCAGGGCCGGCAGCAGACATGGAGAACCAGGAACAAGCTAGAGGTCTATATAGAGGAATCAATGGATAAGATGTGGTCTGGATAGCAGAAAGGCTCACCTGGGACTTGGCAATTGGCTTGCAATAGCTTTGCTCAGCAGTGAGCTAGGAGCTGTACCAAGGTTAAATAAGTTGGGCAAGGGGAAGAAGGTGATCTATATTGCTGCAACCTGACAGTAGAGAAGGGTGGCTCTCAGGTTGGCTGCAGGATGAAATGGAGGGAAAAAATACTACTCTGGTTGCAACCAGTCAGGGGAAGAGAGCATCTGTGATTGACTTTAACCTGTTTGGAAAGGGAGCACACCAATCTGATTGGACATGGCTCAACACCCATAGTAACATTTACATAATAAATAATATGTGATATTATTTACTAGCTTAGGTTTCATGCATTAGGGTACCATTTGTTAGACTATATGCAATTATGACCACAAAATACAACAGCGCCTTGCTTTAACCACCTCAACACCAGACAATTTTATTCTCTTCCCGCCAAGACTAATTTTCAGCAGTCACACCTTGAAAGATAATTGTGTGGTCATGCTACACTGCACCCATATGATATCATTTTTTTACACAAATAGAGCTTTCTTTTGGTGCTATTTTATCACCACCAGGGTTTTATTGTTAAAACTGCTAAATAAACAAAAAAGCTGAAATTTTTGGAAAGAAAAGTATTTTTCTATTTTTCTGTTATATTTAGGCCAAAATGTATTCTGCTACATTTCTTTGGTGAAAATAACCCAATCAGTGTATGTTATTTAGTCTTTTGATACTTCCACAAACTATGGTATATACAGGTATATATCTGAAATTGATCAATCTTGATGTACTGATGGCCAATCTCACTTCTAGAGGTCATAAAATGCCAGAACAGTGCATATATCCCCCAAAATACCTCTTTTTGGAAAGTATACAGTCCAAGGTATTTAATAAGAGGCATGGCACATTTTTTGAAGTTGTCATTTTTTGACACAACTTTTTGGAAATGAGAAATTAGAGAAAATTTGAATTTAGAAATTAGAAAATTAGAAATTTAAATAAAAAAAAAGTTTTTTTTTCAAATTTTTTTTTTACATAATGTCACCAGTGCAGTACAGCATCATCAAATCACAGTAGTGACAGTAATCAGGGACACTGACTGGTGACAGTATGTAAAAAAAAAAAGAAAAAATAATAATTTTCTTTTACATTTTTTACATATTTTTTTTAATTAGATTTTTTTCTTTTGTTACTTTTTTTACAGTGACCAGAGCAATACAGTGTTGCCATAGTAACACTGCACTACTCTGGGAAGGTGATCAGGATTTTTATTTTTTTTTACACACTATGATTGCTTATAACTGTGAGTTTTACAGTTTTATAAGCAACCATTTTTTCTGAATGAAAACTATTCATTCAGTGTTTACTATTATGATTAGCTGTAATTGGCAAAATGCCAATCACATGGTACAGATGGGCTGTGATTGGCCCTGTCTGTACCATGTGATCACTGTGACTAATCACAGAGCTCATCACAATAGCACACAATGAAAGGAATGATTTATCATGTCATGTTATCTTCTGTGATTGGCCACATCGATCACATGGTACCATCAGGACAGTGATCCAGGACAGTGATCTATCAGTGATCTGATGGACACAGTGGGTGAGAGATCGTGCCTGCTGTTTCTTGTCACAGAAGCGTGCTCTTACCCAAGACAAGCTGCAGCTTTGAATCAGCCGTCTCCTTTATAGCTGTTGTCAGATCAGATAGATACTACTAGTTGCTGCAAATGTTGAAAATTAAAGTATTCTTAGAAACAGGCATATTGTGCGCACATCAGATTTGTACTGCTATAATAGAGATGAGAGATAACAAGGGAGTTAATGAGTAGCTTGGCGGCTTCACAAGTTAAGAAGTGTGTTTTTGAAATATTACGGAGAACTCTGCAAGGTTTGGACAGTGATTGGATTTGGGTCTGTAAGGGCCTTTCAGATTCCAAGATTACACCTAGTACCCTGGCATGAGGGGAGCGACTGATAGTTGTAGTATTTGATCTTAATGAAAAAGTTGAGGAAGAGGGCATGGAGGAATATTATGAATTCAGTTTTAGTAAGATTTAGTGAGAAATAAGATATTTTCTAAGGTTAGTTTTGAACTTTCCTCCTGCTGGTGTGAGGTCACGTGTTCTGTGTCTTCACTTGTTACAGGGTGTTAAGCTGCTTAAGGCTAAGTCCTACTGTTTGAGTACAAGACAATAGGCCTGTCATTTGTTCGCCCTTATGAAAGATTATATAAGCACAGGAGGGTGGGGCTAGTTAGCGCAAGCAATCTAGAGGGCAACCCATGGAGTGTGCAGCTGAGTTATCCTGATTATAATAGGCAAAAATTATGCTGTGCTATGAGCTGTGAGTACCTCTATGGTAGGAATTACCCTTGGGAGAGAAAATGGGAGAGATAGAAATACAGAGAAACACACCTATGCTTATGAACAAACAACAGAATAGCTGAAGGAAAATGTATTTTACCACTTAGAATGGACTACTGTGCCTATGTAAGAAAAAAAATAGGAAATGTTTTTATTTCTTCAAGCTTTCAATGTTCTGTGCCACATTTTCGAAGTAAACACTGGAAATTCCATATTAATCACTGGGATGATGAAGAAAGATGCTTTGCATCTGAACCGATTCTGCTCAGCAAGTGCCTGGTTTATGCTCTGTCCTAAGACGAGGTACATCAACAAAAACCAACCTATGGACTATGGAGGCTATCCTGGGGGAAGCAGCTCACCTCAAGTGACTGTGCCTGTGGGGTATTTATGAGTTGTACCAGTACTTTGGGGCCAATTACAACTGGCTAGAACCCTGTAGTCATGGTCATTGTGTTTACTACCTCAAACATGAGGGGAGCCCATCTCTATACTCATTCTATCTTATCAATATCTTTTTGTAAGTGAGGTCTTCAGAACTGGACAAAGCAATTCAAATTTCTTCCACCTCAACATCAGATAAGTAATTCCCATTTGTCAGTACCGGGTCTAGAATATGATGACCTTGGGTTAGACTTTTGACCGAATGTCTTAAAGAAACCACTTTATGGTCATTGGTTCATGGTACACACTATACAGGAAATATAGAGTAGCAAACTCTTGCTTGTAAACACAGTTTGAAAACCCTTGTTAATGTCAAACATGTGAAGGTCGCACATTAAAAAAAAACATCTCCCTTTATTGTTTTTTGCGTTAACTTTTCAATCAACAAGTTATTATTATCCTTATACTGTCCTGGGGGCACTACTATAGCAATTCTATGGGATGATCCCTGTCTGCTCTGTAGGCAGACCTGGATAGTTTCAGTTCATTTGTTTTTATGAATACTTTATGCTATTCTAGACATATATGTCAACTTCATCGACCTGTTTGTTACTCTATCTTTCCTGTATAGTGTGTACCATGAACCAATGACCATAAAACATGTATCTGTAATTGTAATGCCCCGTACACACGGTCGGATTTTCCGATGGAAAATGTGCGATCGGAGCGTGTTGTCGGACATTCCGACCGTGTATAGGCTCTATCACACATTTTCCATCGGATTTTCCTACACACAAAGTTTGAGAGCAAGGTATAAAATTTTCCGACAACAAAATCCGTTGTCGGAATTTCCGATCGTGTGTACACAAATCCGACGCACAAAGTGCCACGCATGCTCAGAATAAATAAAGAGATGAAAGCTATTGGCTACTGCCCCGTTTATAGTCCCAATGTACGTGTTTTACATCACCGCATTCAGAATGATCGGATTTTCCGACAACTTTGTGTGACCGTGTGCATGCAAGACAAGTTTGAGCTAACATCTGTCAGAAAAAATCCATGGATTTTGTTGTCGGACTGTCCGATCAATGTTCGTTCGTGTGTACGAGGCATAACAGTAAAGCCCAAGTTATCCTTGAACATGAGAGTTCTCAGTTCACAAAGCTTATAACCTAAATTACATACATTTGTACATAAAGGGTGAGAAAAACTGTCAAATCTGTTTTATTTTTAGTTCCAGAATCTTTAACAGCATATTGGTTTTTACCTGCTGAGGACAGAAATATCCCTTATCAGTTAAATATCTGCCCCATTTCAGTTTAAATTCTAGTCCAAACAACTTCTAAATTCCATACTAAGTAACCCAGTACTCTTATGTGAGAGATGAAGATCATCCCTTTTGTACAGCTCAGTATCAGACCACCAGCTAACATCATGACTAACGTTCTTTTTACCCTGCATTGAATTCTGCAATATGATAGACTTTATCTTTTTGGTGCATTATAGACTACTAAGATCTTTACTTCTCCACTTGGACCCAGCACTGTCACAAAGGCTTAATTTACAAAAGCAGGAGAATTTACCTTCATGTTTACCAGATCGCATTCTCCTCCTTTTGTTTACATGGTTTGTCATGCATTTACAATGTTTACATGTGTTCAGCGTACCTAATCTGCCCCTTGAAGCATATATTTCTATTTTGTTTAAAAAATAAACTGAATGAACTTGAAAGCATTGAAGCACAAAGTGTAATTAATACCATTAAAAATAGCTATATGCATTTAGAAATATTCTATAAAGGCATATAATTACAGTTTTGTCTCATAGCCACAGTTCTTGTACTAGTGTGAATGAGTCCACTTTAAGAAAAAAGGAGACTCTTTACAAGGTAGTTGGACGGTCCGTGACCACACTCTGCTTGAGTGCTTCCGTCATATACCACTTCCTCCCAGTCTGTATACAGATATCAGATATTCTAACCGCTCATAAGCACAAAACAAGGTGACACTTGTTTCACTGCTAACATGGACTGTTTTATTTAGAATCAAAAGACTTTATATGCCGTTAGAGGAAGTTCCCCCCTCCTGCTCATATTACTCTAACAATACAACTGTAACCTAATTACCATGAGCTAGTTTACTAAATCATTTACCCATACTAGATGACTACGTCTCATAGCTCATTACCATAAACATCAACACAGGGTTAATTAGAACAAACAACAATGTGTGGAATACCCTTAGAACCTGTGGTAAGCCAGACTAGACTCATTTACATTAAACACATTATAGCAGACATCAGACAGGTGAGTGGAGTTGATATTAGCATCTCCTCACAGTATGTGTTCCAACAGTATGACTCACAACAGTATATGTCACTATTGCTAATATGGCAAATACAGGGTCCCCAGAGTCTGTGTGTCCTGGGGGACAAGGACCCGAAGCCAAAGTAACAACAGTTCAAGGGTACCCCAAATGCCAGGGCCCATAATCTGTAGGCAAGAGGCTCACATTCAGTCCTCTCCAAAAGCCTCTGTCCCGGGTGAGTCTGTCACATTTCTCCCCCATCAAAAGTTTACTAACAAGGTCCCAGACCTCCACCTGGTAGTCAGGCAGAGTGAACTCACAAAGTCTGTCCGCATGATCTCCTTTCTTGGCTGAAAGGAATAGTTTACCTCAGTAGGTGTGAGGCAGAGGTCATTGACTCTCTGTCTATCTGTCAGCGCTTCCGCTGGGTGGTGTTTACCATTCCATGGCTTGGCCTGTTCCTGGGCAGAAGGGCCCACTGTCCCATTTCCCTGAAGCTGAGAAGAAACTGTAGGTGCTAGGCAGAGGCCAGCAGCGCTCTGCCCTGTTGCCAGCGATTCATCTGGGAGTAGCAGCTCCACTACATCAGCTTGTCGCCGGAGAGAGGGGCCGACTGCCCCAGCTCCCTGGATCTCCACAGTTGTTACTGGTGCTGGGCAGAGGTTGGTAGCACTCTGCCCTGTTGCCAGCACTTCTGCTGGGGACTTCACAGCCTCTGCTCTGGCTAACTGTTGGGGCAGGAGGCTGGATCCCTCCACTCCCAAACTGTGTAGCTGCCATTGGGGAGGTGAGCCGGCTGCTTCCTGGTCCATTCCCTCATCTGGCTGCTGGGACGACATGTCTGTGGTACTGTCTCCCAGGTGCCCAGATCTTTGCTGGGAATGAAAGACCGCTTCCTCCACCCTGGCCAACTGTTGCGGAGGGACGAAGAACACCTCCTCTCCCTTCTCCCCCTGTATCTGCTGCTGGGAAGTGATTGCCACCTTCTCACCCTGAGCCTCCGAAACTGCCACAGGTGTGGGGAAGAGGTCTTGGACCCTCTGTCTGGTAACCAGCACTTCAGCTGGGGAAGTTCCTTGTAACTCCACAGATACTGCTGTTGGTGCTGGGCAGAGCACAGTGAAGTTTGGCCCTAATACCAGCTCTTCTGCTGGAGGCTCATCAGGTTGTTCTTCCTCAGCAAAAAAGTCTATTAAATCCCCTGTCTCTATAACTGGTGTCTGGGGATAGAGGTTCACCATCTCCTGTCCGTGGAACTCAGCAGATGCTATCGGTGCTGAGCAGAGCACAGTGAAGTTTGGCCCTAATACCAGCTCTTCTGCTGGGGGCTCACCCAATTGTTCTTCCTCAGCAGAAAAGTCTATCAAATCCACTGTCTCTGCAACTGGTGTCTGGGGATAGAGGTTCACCATCTCCTGTCCATGGAACCCAGAAGATGCTATCAGTGCTGGGCAGAGGTTAGCAGAGCTCTGCCCTGTTGTCAGCACTTCAGCTTTGGGGATGGCAATCTCCAGATTTTCCAGTGCTGATTCTCTGGCATGCTGCTGGACAGGCACATTCCTCCATCCAAGATCATCCCATGCAGAAGCAGGATCATCAAGGTCAGTTAGCACTTGCTGCATCCGCCATAAGACCTCTGCCTCCATAGCTGCGGGGGCAGGTTGGCAAAGCACACTATTACTCTTCCACCTTGCCGACTCTTCAGCCAGGATTTCAGGATTGTCAACTGGTATTTCCTGATAGTCCCAGGCAAAGGGAGCCCAGCCCTGGCACTGAGCAACGTCTAGGAGCCGTCTGTAGGTGATCTCCAGCTCCCATTCCTGAATGGCCAGAAACTTCAAATCTTCCTGTGCCCAGTGCACTTCCAAAATGTTCAGTAGCCCTTCTCTGAAATCCATGATTTCATCCAACCACCACTCCAAATCACTCCCAAAGTTAGGGTCCCCTGTCAGCTTCACATACAACAGTCCCAAGCCGCCATAGCTTAAGCCTTCCATTGGGCTGTCATCCGCTATCCAGGGACATGCTTGGGATACATGCCACTGGAGGGCTCTGTAGCTCTCATCCAGCTTTATCTCTGCCCAGACCAGCCTGCTTAATTCAGCTGTCTGCTCCTTGTGCGGTTTTTCTCCCAAAAAAATGCACCCGCAATCCGTACTGCGACCAGTACCTTTCCTGAATGGAGGGGAGAACTTTCCCTGGTGTTGCTGCTCACGGGTCAGCGCTTCTTTCCAGAGTTTGCAGCAAATAGAATCACACCATCCCAGCAGGACCTGCTCTGATACTGGTCCTCTGTGCTGCATCTCTCACAACCTACTTCTGAACTCCTCCTCCATGGCGGCTGGTATCTGTACCTCTCCTCTCCTGCTATCCTGATCTTGGATCCTGGTGGAAGTCTGGATGTCCCAGACTGCAGGAAGCGTCCCGCTGCTTGTCATCAATGTCACGGAATGTCCCACACTCCGCTTGAGTGCTTCCATCATATACTACTTCCTCCCAGTCTGGATACAGATATCAGATATTCCAACCGCTCATAAGCACAAAACAAGGCGACACTTGTTTCACTGCTAACATGGACTGTTTTATTTAGAATCAAAATTACAAGACTTTATATGCCGTTAGAGGAGGTTCCCCCCTCCTGCTCATATTACTCTAACAATACAACTGTAACCTAATTAACATGAGCTAGTTTATTAAATCATTTACCCAGACTAGGTGACTACGTCTCATAGCTCATTACCATAAACATCAACACAGGAGTAATTAGAACAAACAACAATGTGTGGAATACCCTTAGAACCTGTGGTAAGCCAGACTAGACTCATTTACATTAAACACATTATAGCAGACATCAGACAGGTGAGTGGAGTTGATATTAGCATCTCCTCACAGTATGTGTCCCAACAGTATGACTCAGTCACTATTGCTAATATGGCAAATACAGGGTCCCCAGAGTCTGTGTGTCCTGGGGGACAAGGACCCGAAGCCAAAGTAATAACAGCTCAAGGGTACCCCAAATGCCAGGGCCCATAATCTGTAGGCAAGAGGCTCACATTCAGTCCCCTCCAAAAGCCTCTGTCCTGGGTGAGTCTGTCACAGTAGTTCAAAAATACAAATTGCTTAAATAGCCTCCTAAGAACTGAAAGATACACACCAAGTATTCCAGACAAACAATGTCACCATGTAGCCTAGCAATACACATATAAACAGGACATCTACTTCAAAAGAGAGCCAAACTAGTATTGCACTGAACCAAAAAAGTATTCAAAAATGCACTCACAATGAGCAAACTCATTGAAAAGCATATTGTTTGTCTATCTATCTATCTATCTATCTATCTATCTATCTATCTATCTATCTATCTATACAAAAGCACAGGAGACTGAGCACATTGATTCAAGATATGGGCAAGGTACATGTCCTGATTAAAGTGGCTTTTGACTTAAAGCATATTTCCACTTTTGCGGTCCAATTTGAGAAAACCCCATTATATGTTTATGTGTTCCCATTTACACAATATACCTAAAAAAAGAAAAAAAAATACTTCCCAAGGAAGTGTAGTGCTACCCTCGGACGAGCCGCTTAATGTATATTTGGTTCTGTGCTCTGCCTCTCAACCCCAAGAACAGTCCCAACCCCTCTGGCACATCTACTCGGAAATATTAGTGTGAAACACAACTGTAATAAACCAAAAAGGTATGTTTACTGAGACAAAAGTCACACAAAGAGATATATATATTTAGCATAAAACATGTACGTCAGATGAAAATCTTAGTTTAAGTGACAGATTACTATTATTGATTCAGGGAAACACAATGCAGTTAAACACAACAGATTGATACACACTATTGATACCTATGTGAACAGGTAGTAGAGAGGCAGAGGACTGACCCTTTTAAGCTGTGTCAAACCTCTCCTCCCTGTACCTCAACCCACAGGCCCACAACAAGGAAAATAACAAACATTTAGTAAGAACAATTATAACCGTGGCTTGATTGGCTCCTTCTAAACAGAGTTGAGCTACCTGAAGGATCACCTTTATTAGGCAACAATAGTCTGTTGTGAAAGGATAAGGAAGAGCAAAAGGAGGTAACAGTAACTCCGTGGTAAAGATGAATCTTGTGGTCTTCAGCTAGCACTTTAAGAAAACTGTAATCCTGAATGGTAGAACAAAGCAGTTGAGCTGATATGAACTTAGCCAAAAGAGAATGCTGGATCTTCCTGTGTAAGCTAAACACAAGGTGACACTGTGACTACTTGCTGGAAAGGTATTGTATCCAGAGGAACTGTAAATACCAGCAGTATGGAATACAGATGTCCGTATGCAGTGTCAATGAGGTTAAGTGAATCTGTATCCTGTGGCACTATTGATACTAGCAAAGCAACAAGAACAGAGATGTCTGTATACAGCGTTCGTTATAGTATAAGAACAGACTTCCAGTGGCACTACAAGTACCACTAAGCTGAACTGAATGACTGATGTCTGAAAGCAGTGTCTTAATGCAATTATATGGGCTATGCCCGCTCACCACTCTGGACCCAGATACAGCTGGCAACAATGTAGGTGATGAAAAAGACTCTATCAGGAACTTAATCTGTATCCTGTCTCTGGGAAATGGCGTCCGCTGTGGCACACTTCGGCCTACTTGGATCTGAAGTGCAGGCGTCTCTGGATGACCTGGAACACCCTCCGGGCCGCTGTAGAGAAGAAGCAAATGCTGTCCACAGAGGTCTTCTATCCTCAACAGTCTGTAAGTTGTAGTCCATAAACAGTAAAATCCCAATTAGAAACTTGAGTCCTGGAACTACAATTCCCTGTATGCTTTGCTTCCTGGTATTCAGTCTGCTAGCAGGATGTGATGACACAGTCTTTGCTGCCACTAGAGGGAAACAATTTCACTGTAGTAATGTTACAGAGTGTCTTCTGATTGCAGGAATATATCTATATCGAACTCCCTGCTACAGAAGTATTTCTAAGATCGACTGACTCTAATATGTTCTGGAGAGATTCACAGTCGTTCTGTCCCCACACAAGCTTTAGCTAAACCTCAATAACATATAGTCCAGGAGGGCGGTTTCTACATTTTAACCCTTTGTTAATATAGACAGTGTTTAAATCTAGTTTACAGCTGATAATAAAAGCCTGCAAACATAGTTCAAGCAGGGTTAACTATGTTAAACATGAACACAGCCCCCTGCTATATATCAAAAGAAAAAATAGCTTTAAAACAGCCAGCATTTTTTTAAATATCAAATACAAGTATCTTATTTCCCAATTTAGCCACAAAAATAGAAATACACTTTATTTAATATACTGTATATTAAAGCTAAGAGCTTAAATAGCACATGCATACAGTATGTAGGTAATTTATAAGGGAATATTTAGCAAATGTTGTACAGCTTTTTATTTGCATAACTGGTTCTTTTGATTACCTGTTCAGTGTAGTTTTTTTTTATTTTTTATAATCCTATACAATTTTGCATTGATGTACACATCCTTTCAAACCCAGCCTGAAGATTTGTACAGAATATTCTGATATCTCACTTCTACAGGACTTTTTCAAGGTCGATACTTAATTCTCTTGTAAAAAATATTTTTATATTGTGTAATATACTAATAAATATTTTATTGAAGTTGTAAAAAGTCTTTTGCTGCCTATGTCTGTTTAATATTTTATAGTTTTACTTTGCCAGTTCCCCTTGCAAATCTGCACCATTAAGCAGGAACTCATTCAATCTAGTACAGGCTGCTTTCCATGATGGCTTGCCACTCCTTGCTTTTTGTAGTTCACTTTGTACTGTAAATAACCAGTTTCTGACCTTCATTAAAATCACTAGTTTAAACACGTATCTCTTAAGTTTTATTTTTCATGCTATACCTCAAGGCATTTACACAAATGAAACCACTATGGGTGGTCCAGCATTAAATATCGCAAATTAGCCTGTTATATGCGGTTCAATGAGCCATTTGAAATGAATTTTTTTACTGGGAGAACAAGAAAAGAAAACTGAATTTGGGGGGATGAAAAGTTTTATACCTATTTTATTTCTTTAGGTTATATAACTAATGTTTGTTTTAGAGCGGAGTTTTGTTTGCAGCTTGTTGCAATACAAAGCTCAGAGAAATCAATACTTTTGGTTTTTGAATTAGGCTAATAGTAAATTTACAGGCAATACAAACTGCAATACTGCCAAATAGTATTAATGTCAGATTTAATTTGCTTAACTAAGAAGAACACTGTTAACCGCTTGCCGACCAGCGCATATACGTCCTCTTTAAGACGCGGCTTAGTGGGCATGCGCGCGCCACCACGTACTCTGTGACCATGCCCGCGGGTCCCGGAGACTGGATGTTTGCCGGGGGCCCGCAATCGTAACACAGAAAGACAGAAAGGGGATATGCCTATATAAACAAGGCATTTCCCTGTTCTGCCTAGCAACATGACAGGGATCTACTGCTCCCTGTCATTGGGGGCAGTAATCTCTGTCATGTTGTAGTGAGCCCATCCCCCCCCAGTTAGAATCACTCCCTAGGACACACTTAACCCCTTGATCGCCTCCTAGTTTTTAACCCTTTTCCCTGCCAGTGTCATTTACACAGTAATCAGTGCATTTTTATAGCACTGATCGCTGTATAAATGACAATGGTCCAAAAATAGAGTCAAAAGTGTCCGATGTGTCAGCCATAATGTTGCAGTCACGATAAAAATCGCATATCGCCGCCATTACTAATAGAAAATAATAATAATAAAAATGCCATAAATCTATCCCCTATTTTGTAGACGCTATAACTTTTGCGCAAACCAATCAATATACGCTTATTGCAATCTTTTTTACCAAAAATATGTAGAAGAATATATATCGTCCTAAACTGAGAAATACATTTTTTTTTATATATTTTTGGGGGATATTTATTATAGCAAAAAGTAAAAAATATTGCTTTTTTTCAAAATCATCGCTCTTTTTTTGTTTATAGCACAAAAAGCTCTATTTGTGGGAAAAAAAGGACGTCAATTTTGTTTGGGTGCAACGTTGCACTACCGCGCAATTGTCAGTTAAACCGATCGTAAAAAGTGCTCTGGTCAGGAAGGGGGTAAATTCTTCTGGGGCTGAAGTGGTTAAAACATTACAAAATTAATAGAAAGAGAACCACTGCAATAAAGGTAAAACATTTGCATAAGCTGCCAGCACTTCAAATATAGAATACCCGGTTTAACCATAAAATAGGGAAGTGCACAGCTTAAAACAAGTGAGGTTAATATAAAAACAAAAATATTACAAGTAACACAAAAGGCCACAATCATTAAACTTTCACTGGTGAATTCATACTCAGCAAATGAAAGCGCTAAAAAATCCTTCTCTCAGATTTAAGGAATATGTGCAAAAAATAACACTTGTGCTCGACTGACCACTCTGAGGCTTACCAGAGAGATTGTGACCCTCATATGAGAAGTTAGAAAGCACTTGTTGTTTCCATTAGCAGATCACCACAGGACTTGGCAACTCTTTTTTCATTATCTCAAACATAGCCAGGGCATAAGGCATAAAAGAGACAAGAACCAAAAGTGTAAATCTGGCATATTCTTTACTTAAAATCGGTTGATAATACATTACAGAAACCTCATCAAAATATGAAGGCAATTGCTCTTATGATAAAATGGCTAAAGTACAGCAGGTACGAGCTGCCTAATCCTTCCTTTCCTAGTGCCCAAAAATTCTTATGCAAGAACAAGTTTTCTGAAAGGTTTTTCAGATTACCCTCCCCGCCTACAATGTGTCAGCAAGGTTATGTATACATCTGCCTCATAAAGGTGGTGAACATCACTAAAAAGGGGCATTTACACTTCACTTTACCTTGGAATTTTGGAATATTTGTTGTTAAAACTTTAACAAATAATGTACATTGACTTATCCAATAAGGCAGTACAACAACAATGTACAAAATACAGTCACCCATAGTAAGTAGTCAATATTTTTATTTTATTTTGTTTATTTGACTGCATACTTTTCCCATTGCTCTTGTATTTTGCATGGGCTCATCTTCAGCTAAACAACAATTACATTGTGAATGTCCAAAGTCCATTTACTTGGCAATTAGGTCCTAAACACCTTCATTTCAGGGTTAGGAACATGAGATTCCTACATTCCTACACTATCCTATCCCTGCACCATCCATCCTTGCCTCTTTACAGTCTGCCACTCCACAATGTGCCATTCTCTTTTCTTGGCCTGCTGATGTCAGAACCCCCATGCTCCTATTGGCTGTCAGCAGTGCTCATATTCAGGCAGTTTCCTCCTTGTTAGTGAGTAGCTTTGTCCCTTCTGTCCTGATTGGCTGTGGTGCTGTGGAACTCTATTTGAACATCACAAGTATAGGGGTCAGCTTGTAACAGAGGTCTGCTTCTTGGCTCCTGCACATATGCCCTGCCTTACCTTGCCTTGGATTGCTACTGTTTGACCCCTTGCCTGACTCTTGCCTAGATATGGATTACTCTACTGATTGCTGCTTTCCATGACCCTTGCTTGGATAATGGACTCGGTTTCTGCTGGCCGCTAGTGATTCTAACCTCAAGATGTATAAAAGATGGGTGCCAGTCACTTTAATTAGAGTTATTTAGGTTTTTTGAACTAATGCATGGAGAACAGTAAGCAGGGTAGAGGAACACCTTAAGGTTTCCACATAAAATACAGTCTTCGGTCTTCTACACCTCTTTCTTAAAAAAAGTGATACTAAAGACTATTTTTTTCTTTAAAAATAACAAACATGTTATGTTATATTTACCTGCTCTGTGCAGCGGTTTTGCGCAGAGCAGCCCAGATCCTCCTCTTCTCGGGTCCCTCGTCGGCGCTCCTGGCCCCTCCCTCCTGCTGAGTGCCCCCACTGCAAGCAGCTTGCTATAGGGGCACTCGAGCCAAGGCTCCCTGTGTCAATTCAGACATGGAACGATGGTTCGGCCCCGCCCCTCTCTCTCCTGATTGGTTAACTGACTTTGATTGACAGCAGTGGGAGCCAATGGAGCCTCTACTGTGTCTCAGCCAATCAGTAGGGAGAGTCCCGGACAGCCAAGGCATTCGTGCACATCACTGGAATGAGATGGGGCTGAGGTAAATATTAGGGGGGCTGAGGGGGGCTGCAGCACACAGAAGGTTTTTCATCCTAATGCATAGAATGCATTAAGATATAAAAAAACTTCTGCCTTTACAACCACTTTAATGGGTCCCTCTCTCACAGGGTTTTGCTGTCTGGACACCTAAACATAAAATCTGTCTCCTTGAAAATTTAGATTCTAGTGTCTTTATATTTAAAAGCAGAACATAATGGACAGGTTCCTATGTTTACTTTCCACTCAAGCAGTCACATACCACTTCCATTGTGTAGCTTGCTACCTCTAATGCTGCGTACACACGATCTGACTTTTTGACAGGAAATGTTCGATGTGAGCTTGTGAGATAATTGAAACAAGATCATGGGATCCCCCCTGTCCATTACCAGGCCCTTTGGGTGTGGTATGAATAATAAGGGGAACCCTGAATCAAATTTTTTAAAAAAATTGCGTGGGGCACAGACTAAAATCCATACCAGGCCCTTTGGGTCTGATATGGAAATTAAGGGGAACCCTGCACCAAATTTTTTTAAAAAGTCCTAGGGGTCCCCCCTAAAATCCATACCAGACCTAAAGGGTCTGGTATGGATTTTAAAGGGAACTCTGCTCCAAAATAAAAAAAAAATGTCTCAGAGGTCTCCCCTAAAATCCATACCAGACCCTTATCCGAGCACACAACCTGGCAGGCTGCAGGAAAAGAGGGGGGACTAGAGAGCACCCCCCTCCTGAACTGTACCAGGCCACATGCCCTCAACATGGGGAGGGTGCTTTGGGGTGCCCCCCAAAGCACCTTGTCCCCATGTTGATGGGGACAAGGGCCTCATCCCCACAACCCTTGCCCGTGGTTGTGGGGGTCTGCGGGTCAGGGGCTTATTGGAATCTGGAAACCAAGTGGACCCCAAGATCCCGGCCTCCCGCCCCTGTGTGAATTGGTAACGGGGTACAAATGTACCCCTACCATTTCACAAAAAAAAGTATCAAAATGGTAAAAAAGACAAGAGACAGCTTGCTGTGTCAGCTCATATATAACTAAGGGCGGGGCCACCCGGTGATGTAACCAGGTGAGCCCGCCCCCCACTGGCACATGGGGGCTTCCCCATGGCTTCTCCGTGGCATCAGAGGGGGGCGGGGCATCCCACCCTAATTTTTTTTAATTTGGAGCAGGGTTCCCCTTAATTTCCATATCAGACCCAAAGGGCCTGGTATGGATTTTAGGGGGACCCCCAAGCAATTTTTTTATATTTTGGTTCAGGGTTCCCCTTAATATTCATACCAGACCCAAAGGGCCTGGTAATGGACTGGGGCGTGGGGATCCTATGCTCTTTTTTTTCAATGCGTTTTATTTATATTGCTGAGACCCGACAATTCATTACAGCCGCGATCACTTTTAAATGACAATTTTCCTTTAGAAATGTCATTTTGCTGTGGTACTGTTCTAAACACGGGAAAAGTGCGCCACTTTACAGGCATACTATAGACAACCCCCACGGCACGATATTTAAAGGAATATTTCATTTTTATTGTTTCACTTTAAGCATTAAAAAAAAAATCACTGCTCCTGATAAAAAAGCCATTTTTAAAAAAAAGATTTTGCATTGATAGATGTCCCCTGGGGCAGGACCCAGGTCTCCAAACATTTTTTATGACAATAACTTGCATATAAGCCTTTAAAATTAGCACTTTTGATTATTCATGTTCGTGTCCCATAGACTTTAACGGTATTCATGTGTTCTGCCAAATTTTTTAACTGTTCGCATGTTCTGCTGTGAACAGAACAGGAGGGTGTCCCATCCCTATTCAGAAATAGTACAATGTATTCTAGAATTATATTGGTTGAAATAGCACACCTGAAAACAATATCAGGTACCATAATCTACCAGAGAGGAAAGTAGCTGTCCACATCTTTTTATTAAGCAAATCTACCATCCAATAATTAGGCATCTGTACCGAAATAGGAAATATATATATACAGATTTGGAATTTACAACAAAGTATTTGTAATTTGTGCCAACAAAGATTGTAGTGCTAGTTGTAAATTGTAAAAAATCTTTAATGCTTCAGACTTACAGTAGATTAAAAATCTAAATAAATAACAATAAAGTAATGTGTATTATAAAAACTGCTGATCTCCTGTAGCCCATTTGCAGCCACTTGCTTTTTATAGGCATACACTCCAGCAATGACTGCATGGGCTATCTCTGGGCATGTTTCCTGATGGCACAACAGCAGACCTTGCCTTTTTAATATGTGTTGAAACTATCACGTATAGTCTCCATTAGAAGCTTGTGTGACAGAGTGACAATGCAAGAACACAAATTGGAGAAAGGGACAGAGTGATGTCACTCTATAACAGGAAGGGCCTGAATAAGGATAGGATTACCAAGCATTATTTAATGTAAGCTGCAAATTGAAAATAACTTTTAAAAATGTTGATACTGGATACTGGATACTGAATGAATACTGAAATGTTACAATTATATCCCTGGATTACCAGTCTTCACAAAGTAAAGTGACCTAAATAGTTAAACCAACTTTATTAATTCAGAGATTGTTTTATTGGCTTTACATTTCACAGAATGGAAAAAAAATACTAAACTGTTGAAAAGATTTGGATAAAGTTAATCCTAGTTCAAACACTGCTGTTTTCAAGGATTTTTTTTTTTTAGTTTTCAGTTTACAAGTCGTCTATCAAGACTAGCAATTTTTGGCACATCATGAACGCAAGATAATTACATGGCAGTTGAGAGCTCACACTTCTTGTCACTTTACCATAAAGCCTTCCTAATGCTGTAATATCATTGATAACTTCACAAGATAAAACAGAAGTGTCTACCGGCTATATCATTTGAACTAGCAGTTAACAAAGGGAACACAACTTTCATTAAGCATACAACTTTTCTGTCAGTTTAAACTGATTTTGATAAGAAGGTCTAAATTTTCTTTACATTTACTAAAGATAATTCCTTCTAAAACTATAAACAGGCTATGAAATACCCTCTTTATTTTAAACATTAAGATTAAATATTAGATAGTTAATCCCATTGTCTCTTAACTGTTGCCTTTGTTTCTATGTATTTCTTTTCTATAGGAGATATATAATGGAGACATGTCCATTAGGGGTGAGCCAAACACCCCCCTGTTCGGTTTGCACCAGAACATGCGAGCATGCAAAAAATTTGTTCGAACACGCGAACACCGTTAAAGTCTATGGGACACGAACATGAATAATCAAAAGTGCTAATTTTAAAGGCTTATATGCAAGTTATTGTCATAAAAAGTGTTTGGGGACCTGGGTCCTGCCCCAGGGGACATGGATCAATGCAAAAAAAAAAGTTTTAAAAACGACCGTTTTTTTCGGGAGCAGTGATTTTAATTATGATAGAAAGATCAAAGTTAGTTAGTTAGTTAGTTAGATAGAAGAAAGAAGAAGTATTTAAATAAAGGAATTGTCAAAAACTGTATCTTGTCATTTTTAACATTTTTGACACTTTTTTTGTGAAATGGTATACCCCCTTACCAATTCACACTGGGGGGAGGGATCTGGGGTTCCCCTTGTTAAAGGGGGCTTCCAGATTCCGATAAGCCCGCCACTCGCAGACCCCCACAACCACCAGGCAAGGGTTGTGGGGATGAGGCCCTTGTCCCTATCAACATGGGGACAAGGTGCTTTGGGGGGCTACCCCAAAGCACCCTCCCAATGTTGAGGGCATGTGGCCTGGTACGGTTCAGGAAGGGGGGGCGCTGTCTCGTCCCCCTCTTTTCCTGCAGCCTGCCAGGTTGCGTGCTCGGATAAGGGTCTGGTATAGATTTTTGGGGGACCTCACGCCATTTTTAAAAAAAATTTGGCCGGGGTTCCCCTTAATTTCCATACCAGACCTGAAGGGCCTGGTTTGGAATTTAGGGGGACCCCCACGTCATTTAAAAAAAAAATTTGGTTCGGGGTTCCCCTGTGGGGAATTCCCATGTTGTTTTTATCAATGAACTTTTATGTATTTTGTCGGACTGGCAATTCATTAATAGCCGCGAGTAGTTTTAAATGACTTTTTTTCCTTTGAAATGTAATTTTGCGGTCACACTGTTCTAAACACGGGAAACATGCGCCCCTTTACAGGCATACGATAGACACCCCCCAGGTATGAAATTTAAAGGAATATTACACTTTTATTGTTTCACTTTAAGCATTATTAAAATCACTGCTCCCGAAAAAACGGCCGTTTTTAAAACTTTTTTTTGCATTGATCCATGTCCCCTGGGGCAGGACCCAGCCCCCAAACACTTTTTATGACAATACCATACATATAAGCCTTTAAAATTAGCACTTTTGATTTCTCCCATAGACTTTTAAAGGGTGTTCCGCAGCTTTCGAATTTGCCGCAAACACCCCAAATTGTTCGCTATTCGGCGAACTGGAGAACAGCCGATGTTCGAGTCGAACATGAGTTTGACTCGAACTCGAAGCTCATCCCTAATGTCCATCTAATGGAAGGTGATCATTCATTTGTGTAATCAGGTAAAGATACAGATTGTCATATACTGTAGAGCTATAAATATTGTTTTTACTACCATTCTTTGGAAACAAGAGCAGTATCTAGCTTATGAATTAGTTACCTTTTCAAGCTGATAAATCCTAAAAGAACATTTGAACCCCCTATTTGTTATATACAAAATTTTGCAATTTAATATATGCCTTTTCATGGCTGTGAACTTTAATGAGAAACCCAGTAAGGTCAATGGGAGTCAAATTTTGAATATCAATTTTCTTATTTTTTTTAGGGCTAAATACCAAGGGATTGTAACAAAAAAAAAAAAGTGTGGGAAGCTGAGCACTGCCAGGGGGATATGTACCAATGTAAAAACAAATAAATAAATAAAATCATTTGACTGGGAGCAGTTTTTTTAAATGCGGCTTAAAGTGAAGCATTAAAAAAACGTAGAATTCCATTAAATAGCAAGCTTGGAGAATGCTTTAAACCTGCACAAAATGTGGTGCACCTGTAGGATGTACCAAAGCAAAAGTGGCATTTAGAAAGAAAAACAATTGCATTTGATACTAAATGACGTTTCACAGCCAGCTTTATTCTGCTCGTAAACAAAGCCATATTCAAGGCTAATAGGCAAAAGAATGTCAAACAAAGTCATAGGGAGCTGTATACTGCCCTGGGGTACCAAAGCAAAGAAAAAAGTTAAAAACTTGTAAGAACAGTTAAGTTTATACTACCTTGGAACAAAGCCTTCCAGTGGTGCACTATCATCGCTGAGAGGGCTAACATCTTCCCCCGGTCTTTTCTTCCGGGTTCTTCCGGTTGTGTGATTGGCCAGAGCCACGATGACGTCACATGCACGGGAGCCCTCTGTTCCAGCACACAGCTCTCAAGGTCAGGCAAAGTATGCCAGACCTTCAGAGTGCATGTGCTGAATGATGTCATCAGCTGCATGCAGGGTGAATATCTCTTAAACGGTGCACATTTAGGAGATATTCATTTACCTACAGGGAAGTCCATTATAGGCTTATCTGTAGGTAAAAATCATAAAACGGGCTTTACTACAGCTTTAAAAAGTCAGAACATCCATCAATGAGCTAGCAAGGGGCATTGACTGCAGCAAAATGGATGAAAGCACAGGGTGACCACCATCCTGTAGAAATGCAAAATGGTGGTTACCCTATTAAAAATACCTCAGAGAGAAACAGCAGAAATTGACAGGATCAGCAGGTATTTCTGAAACAGTTAAACTCATTAATATAGCAGTAGTAGAATATTGTACCATGTTAGTAGTAATCTATAAGTGCAATCCAAAGTTTGGATGTCTTAGAAAAGGTTTGAATGTCTTAGATCCCTTCTTCCAGCCTTATAAACGTAAAACATGCATCTTTAATATAAAATAAATATAAAAAACTAGCACAAAATTTACAAAGCAAAAAAGAGACTGATTTATACAACTATAGTATTTGAGCTTACTGTACATACCCTTGTAACTAAATATATTGCAAATCCAGACATACAGTAAGTATTATTATTATGTAAAGTGCAAGCTGAACTCTAGGCAAATATAAAAGACACAAATAGTACAGTTCTTTATTTAATAATACAGTATTAACTGTATTTTTAATACAAGCAGCATAAGTACCTGCATTTGAGTTCAAAGTTCAAAATGGATGAGGAAAAAAAGCATCACAGGAAGGAGTCAATCAGATCACATGTTGACATGAGGCATGCTGATTGGAGAAAAAAGCTACAGTTACAAAGAGATGAGATCACTGTGCTTTTTCTCCCTTACTAGTTAAAGACTGAGGTATGTACATCAGACCACCTGGGCTCAGAGGACTTGAGTTGCTTTAATAATGCTGTTATTTAAACCAGAAGCATGAGGGCATCTTGTAGCTGAAATTTAGTACTGCAGGGAACAATTACAAATGGAAGGTGATTATTGAAGCTAAAGCTGCTTTTTGTTTTATATTTTAACAGACTCATTTTATTTTTTACTTTTGATTAGTGTTCTACCTAAAACATAACCATACAATATTAAATGACTATTGCCTAGTGAGTCTGAAAAATACTCCATGTCTCTGTGGCCATGGCTCTGACAAATATTTCAATACCTTGACAGATTTAGGATAACTATTATACAGGCTAGAATACCCTGAGTAGATGTGTGAAATGTGTTCTATTTGTTTAATTGGCATCTTTGGATTTTTCTTAAGATGCTATCCTAGTTATTGACATTTTTTGAAACTGGGTATCAGAGGAGACCATGATTCATTTCCTTAAAAGATATTCTGCTCCTATCAATTCTTAAAAAATAAGCTCAAAACAAAATCTTTTTTATGCAATAGTTTGCTTTATAAAACTATTACTAAACCATGATTTTAACCTCATCATGCAAGCTCCTGCAGTAAGAAATATAGCCTGAAGACAGAGTAAAATAAAACTTTATACACATGAATCATTTTCATAAATGAGTGCAGAAAGAGGTCAGGCCAGGAGACATAAAAGGTTACATGTGTTAGTGAGATAAAACCTCATTCATCCTCTTCTTAATGTCAGTTCTTGAAGGGTATTGCCTTCAGCTTTAATAAAACACTTTATTTGGTGAACATTTGCTAAAAATATATTAATTTTCTCCATTTTATAACAGTATTTGCAAAAGATGGTTGTCTAAAAATACCCTGTAACTTAATTATTTTATATTATGATATCTTTACTTTGTATAATTATTAAGAACGAACTAAGAGAAAAGTGTGATTCAAAAGTGATTCTGAAGACTTGGTCAACTAAGCTATGCCAAAAGGGAAGGCTACATATGGTAAGACAAAGGCAGAACTTAGTCCCTAAAACTTAGTAGAACCAAAAAGAAGATTTGCCCATGGGACTTTAATGAGCAGTGCCAAATAATGTAGATAGAGATATATAAAAAAAAAAAAATGCAAAATGTATTTCATATTACAGTTAAAATCAGACAGATTTGACATTATATATGTCATGATAAAAACATATTACATTATAGATATATTCCTGGTAGCAATATATCTCTCTCTCTCCATATATATATATATATATATATATATATATATATATATATATATACAAAATCGCAGAAGCACTTAACTTAAGTGCACTCTTAAAGCTGTAGTCTCTACATGTTTCGTGGAACAGTGCCCACTTTCTCAGGAGACAGCCAAGATTTGATTTGTGTATATCTGTTGGAAGACCATGCCATAAGTAAAGCAAAATATATGAAAAATATTAAATAATATGTTTCCATAGATATATAAATAAGGCCATCCAAGATGAGGTGGCTGTAAATCCCTAATGTTCAAAAAGCATACTTACACAGCAGTTGAAACACAGGGGTAGAGGCACCATTAATTGGGTAAATATCAAGGGTCTCAGCGGTGTGGAGAAACCTCCACAAGGTAGGTTCTGACTGGGAGCTGATGGGGGAGCGAGCCCAGGGCCAGGATGCATAGCTGGGCCAAAAAGGAAAAAGGACCCTAAAAAGGTGGAGACAAACATAATAAACAAAAAAGTAATAAGGAATGTTGGACAATATAAATAGATAGTGTGAGGAAAGCTCAGATTAAGTGAAGTCGTAGGTCATGTAAGGTGTGAGTAGGGCTCAAACCAATAAAATGAATAGTTGCAAAAAGCATATATACTAATGTAAGGGTCCAAACATATCCATTAAATAAGTCATGTGAAATAAAGAATAATATAGTCAGTATCCTAATATAAAACAATTACAATACCTTATGAAGGTACTACTACTACTACTATTACAGTTACAATACCTTATGAAGGTACTACTACTGTCTGTATTTGTAAATAGTTTTTACTTATTAATTACCACAGAGTTGGTAGTTGGTTACAGACAGGTACTTCTTGTCCCTGCTAGCTCAGTTAGAAACTTGGGCAGGGGGACTGTGATGCTATATAAAAGGAAGTTTCCAGTCACATGATCTTATACACAGAGGAGCTGTTTTATTTCACTCAGGCCAGAAGCAGAGACTATTAGGCAAGCATTCTGATATTCTAATAAACATATTTTAACTGCAGGTACCCATAGCTTTTTGAGTATCTGAAACTTTGTGATAGATATACCTCTATCCTATTGTTGTTATCTCCCATGCACAGTATCAGATAACTAGGTCTGTGCTACTGTGTGTGTAGTGGTTGGCTTCCAGTATATTAATAGGTGAACCTATTTATTACAATATAGTTTGGATGTAGCTTCTGTTATTTTAGATACCCTCTCCCTTCTGATGTGGGATTATATACCTACTTTTAGCTCAGGGCTCAATAACCAGCATAGGCTAAACCCAGGTTGGGCATTCAACATATTTGGGTAGTTAGAGGTCCACATGCATGACAGCTACTAGAGACTACTAGAGACTAAGAAGTAGAGTAGATAGGATGACTCTGCGTTCCAGTGCCACACCACAGTTTCTGCTGGTGAGAACCTGTGTTCCAAGCTGGCTGAACAACAACTGAAGGAGCTCCCTATTACCTCTGATCTTGTCTTCAGGTATCCAACACAAGGACAGATCGCGGTCATTCTCAGGGGCCAGTTCAACTGAACTTTGCTGCAAAATTCATCTGGAGGTATATTTATTAATAAATACCTGGGTATACTGTATGTGCTCAATTCCAATAGGACTCTTGTTTTTGCAGATAATACATGTTTGTACATTGGATGTACTGTATGTACTAATATTATTATTTTCTTATACAAAGCCTGGCTGACTGGAGGCACTGCCAATTTTTTTAATCAAACCCACTCCTCCACTAAGTAAAGGTTCTGGTTCTCTTATTTACCTACAGGTTTAGTGCACTACTAACCTGTTTGGGGAAGGTTGTTTCTCATAACACCCCCCCCCCCTAAAGCCCAAAACATACACATACACACAGTGGGGACGGAAAGTATTCAGACCCCCTTAAATTTTTCACTCTTTGTTATATTGCAGCCATTTGCTAAAATCATTTAAGTTCATTTTTTTCCTCATTAATGTACACACAGCACCCCATATTGACAGAAAAAAAACACAGAATTGTTGACATTTTTGCAGATTTATTAAAAAAGAAAAACTGAAATATCACATGGCCCTAAGTATTCAGACCCTTTGCTCAGTATTTAGTAGAAGCACACTTTTGATCTAATACAGCCATGAGTCTTTTTGGGAAAGATGCAACAAGTTTTTCACACCTGGATTTGAGGATCCTCTACCATTCCTCCTTGCAGATCCTCTCCAGTTCTGTCAGGTTGGATGGTAAACGTTGGTGGACAGCCATTTTTAGGTCTCTCCAGAGATGCTCAACTGGGTTTAAGTCGGGGCTCTGACTGGGCCATTCAAGAACGGACGGACTTGTTGTGAAGCCACTCCTTCATTATTTTAGCTGTGTGCTTAGGGTCATTGTCTTGTTGGAAGGTAAACCTTTGGCCCAGTCTGAGGTCCTGAGCACTCTGTAGAAGGTTTTCGTCCAGGATATCCCTGTACTTGGCCGCATTCATCTTTCCCTTGATTGCAACCAGTTGTCCTGTCCCTGCATCTGAAAAACACCCCCACAGCATGATGCTGCCACCACCATGCTTCACTGTTGGGACTGTATTGGACAGCTGATGAGCAGTGCCTGGTTTTCTCCACACATACCGCTTAGAATTAAGGCCAAAAAGTTCTATCTTGGTCTCATCAGACCAGAGAATCTTATTTCTCACCATCTTGGAGTCCTTCAGGTGTTTTTTTAGCAAACTCCATGCGGGCTTTCATGTGTCTTGCACTGAGGAGATGCTTCCGTCGGGCCACTCTGCCATAAAGCCCCAACTGGTGGAGGGCTGCAGTGATGGTTGACTTTCTACAACTTTCTCCCATCTCCCGACTGCATCTCTGGAGCTCAGCTACAGTGATCTTTGGGTTCTTCTTTACCTCTCCTACCAAGGCTCTTCTCCCCCGATAGCTCAGTTTGGCCGGACGGCCAGCTCTAGGAAGGGTTCTGGTCGTCCCAAACGTCTTCCATTTAAGGATTATGGAGGCCACTATTCTCTTAGGAACTATGAGTGCAGCAGAAATTTTTTGTAACCGTGGTCAGATCTGTGCCTTGCCACAATTCTGTCTCTGAGCTCTTCAGGCAGTTCCTTTGACCTCATGATTCTCATTTGCTCTGACATGCACTGTGAGCTGTAAGGTCTTATATAGACAGGTGTGTGGCTTTCCTAATCAAGTCCAATCAGTATAATCAAACACAGCTGGACTCAAATGAAGGTGTAGAACCATCTCAAGGATGATCAAAAGAAATGGACAGCACCTGAGTTAAATATATGAGTGTCACAGCAAAGGGTCTGAATACTTAGGACCATGTGATATTTCAGTTTTTCTTTTTTAATAAATCTGGAAAAATGTCAACAATTCTGTGTTTTTCTGTCAATATGGGGTGCTGTGTGTACATTTAGGAGGAAAAAAATGAACTTAAATGATTTTAGCAAATGGCTGCAATATAACAAAGAGTGAAAAATTTAAGGCGGGTCTGAGTACTTTCCGACCCACTGTATATATACAGTATCTCACAAAAGTGAGTACACCCCTCGCATTTTTGTAAATATTTTCTTCTACCTTTTCATGTGACAACACTGAAGAAATGATACTTTGCTACAATGCATAATACAACCTAATTTGATTACTTTTACAAGGGGCATTATAATGAAAATCACTAACAGCAGACAGTGCAAGGTTCATGATAGATAGATAGATAGATAGATAGATAGATAGATAGATAGATAGATAGATAGATAGATAGATAGATAGATAGATAGATAGATAGATAGATAGATATACACACACACACATATATATATATATATATATATATATATATATATATATATATACTGTATATATATATACATACAGGCATGCCCCACTTTTAAGTACACAATGGGCTATTTTGCACTAATTCACTATTGGAGGCTCATTTAATATTTTTTATGTGGATTTGAATACCGGTTTGGAGGTGACTTTCTCCTATCCACCGAACAACCATCTTCTTCCCTGGTCGATCCGGGCCTCTGGAGTCGTGGCAATCATCCATTTGATGGATAAAGGCATTTATACCTTTGCTCATGAGGTAAGAGTTCTGAGAGCCTATTATATGGATGTCTTTACCATCTGATCTACAGTCAACATGTCATGTTCTGCTTTTATCCACTGTGAAAATTCATGAACTGTCTACACTTTATTTTATTTATATATTTTTTGAACTTTTTGCACATTTTCCCCCCACTTTTTTGCACATTCAACCATTGTTTGAGTATTTTGGGATTGGTTTTCATTAACCCTTTTTTACACTTATAATTTGTTTACTACACAGTTGGGTACACTTTACACTGTAGATTATATACTATACATCATTCATATTTTTTTATATTTTTTCATTTTTACTAGTTAGTGTTACAAGGTCTCAGGTGTGAATGGGGAGCAGGTGTGTTAAATTTGGTGTTATCGCTCTTATGCCCCGTACACACGGTCGGACTTTGTTCGGACATTCTGACAACAAAATCCTAGGATTTTTTCCGACGGATGTTGGCTCAAACTTGTCTTGCATACACACGGTCACACAAAGTTGTTGGAAAATCTGATCGTTTTAAACGCGGTGACGTAAAACATGTACGTCGGGACTATAAACGGGGCAGTGGCCAATAGCTTTCATCTCTTTATTTATTCTGAGCATGCGTGGCACTTTGTTCGTCGGATTTGTGTACACACGATCGGAATTTCCGACAACGGATTTTGTTGTCGGAAAATTTTATCTCCTGCTCTCCAACTTTGTGTGTTGGAAAATCAGATGGAAAATGTCCGATGGAGCCCACACACGGTCGGAATTTCCGACAACACGCTCCGATCGGACATTTTCCATCGGAAAATCCAACCGTGTGTACGGGGCATTACTCTCTCATACTGGTCACTGGAAGTTCAACATGGCACCTCATGGCAAAAAACTCTGAGGATCTGAAAAAAGGAATTGTTGCTCTACATAAAGATGGACTAGGCTATAAGAACATTGTCAAGACCCTGAAACTGAATTGTGGCACGGTGGCCAAGACCATACAGCGGTTTACCAGGACAGGTTCCACTCAGAACAGGCCTCCCCATGGTCTACCAAAGAAGTTGATTGCACATGCTCAGCGTCATACCCAGAGGTTGTCTTTGGGAAATAGAGGCATGAGTGCTGCCAGCATTGCTGCAGAGGTGGAAGGGGTTGGGGGTCAGCCTGTCAGTGCTCAGACCATACGCCCCAACCCGCATAGAATTGGTCTGCATGGCTGTCATCCCAGAAGGAAGCCTCTTCTAAAGATGATGCACAAGAAAGCCTGCAAACAGTTTACTGAAGACAAGCAGACTAAGGACATGGGTTACTGGATCCATGTCCTGTGGTCTGATGAGACCAAGATAAACTTATTTGGTTCAGATGGTGTCAAGCATGTGTGGTGGCAACCAGGTGAAGAGTACAAAGACAAGTGTGTCTTGCCTACAGTCAAGCATGGTGGTGGGAGTGTCATGGTCTGGGGCTGCATGAGTGCTGCCAGCACTGGGGAGCTACAGTTCATTGAGGGAACCATGAATGCCAACATGTACTGTGACATACTGAAGCCGAGCATGATCCCCTCCCTTCATGGACTGGGCCGCAGGGCAGTATTTCAACATGATAACAACCCCAAACACAACTCCAAGATGACCACTGCCTTGCTAAATAAGCTGAGGGTAAAGGTGATGGACTGGCCAAGCATGTCTTCAGACCTAAACCCTATTGAGCATCTGTGGGGCATCCTCAAATGGAAGATGGAGGCGCGCAAGGTCTCTAACATCCACCAGCTCCGTGATGTCATTATGGAGGAGTGGAAGAGGTCTCCAGTTGCAACCTGTGAAGCTCTGGTTAACTCCATACCCAAGAGGTTTAAGGCAGTGCTGGAAAATAATGGTGGCCATACAAAATATGGACACTTTGGGCCCAATTTGGACATTTTCACTTATGGGTTTACTTACTTTTGTTGCCAGCATTTTAGACATTAATGGCTGTGTGTTGAGTTATTTTGAGGGGACAGCAAATTTACACTGTTATACAAGCTGTACACTCACTACTTTACATTGTAGCAAAGTGTAATTTATTCAGTGTTGTCACATGAAAAGATATAATAAAATATTTACAAAAATGTGAGGGGTGTACTCACTTTTGTGAGATACTGTGTATGTATATATGTATATATATATATATATATATATATATATATATATATCTCATGAACCTTGCACGGTCTGCTGTTAGTGATTTTCATTATAATGCCCCTTGTAAAAGTAATCAAATTAGGTTGTATTATGCCAGTGGCCCTAATCCAAATATATATAAAAAGAAAATTAACTGAGAGCACATCGGGTTGAAGGTTATGCATCTACTGCCATTGTTTCAATGTATCCCCATTAAAGGAAAAGTACAGCCAGACCTCATTTGGCTGTATTTTTCCTGTGGATTACAGGAGTGCAGTTCATTCTGCACTCCTGTGACCCATGTTCAGCAAACAGCGGGCTGAAGCCCACTGTTGGCTGATGTCACAGAGCCAGTCCAGGCTGGGGAAAGATCGCCACCATATGGTAGGGATCCGCCCGCATGCCTGGGCCATCACCCAGATCAGCCTCTCAGTGAGCCTCTGAGAGGCTGAGCCAGCCACTCCTACCCCCTCCACAGCTCAGCGCTCCAGTGAGCACGGGGGCAGAGCAGACAGCAGTGACTGACAATCACCAGCTCTCTGCTCATGGAGCTGTGAGAGCCAAACAATCGGTGGTGTTTGATCACTCGGTTCTCAGTGTTAGAGCTGACAGGGGACAGATGCAGCATCGGAGCAAGGCTGCCTCCTCCTAGGTAAGTATGATTCAAGAAAATAAATCTTTCTCATACTTCTTTTTCAATACTAATTAATATACAGGCAAAGAATGGGCAAATCCAAAATAAAATTTGTTATGGTTAAAATTTTTGGTGCCAAGATATAGTTAATGGATCTTACGCAACTGTTTTCAATACCTTTGTTCTGCCTTGTTAACTAACAATATGAATCTATTATTTGCACTAAATATATTAACGTGTTTCTTCAACTACAACACTTGTGTTTTATGTAGTCAAAACTGTGTGTGTTGTACCAACATCCTTTTTGTTGTCTGTAGGAGCAAAACATGGGTACCTTGATTAAACATTATTAAAAAAATAATTATGCATTACAGGACTACAGACATCCATCAGTAATTTTTACATTAGTAATGTAATAATTAGTAATGTGCATGTGATAAATAGATGAGAAAGAGTATATAGTCATCACCTAGTGATAGTTCAAAACTTGGCATGGGTTTGGTTTTTATAATTCATGACACAAATGGCTCATATGAGACCCAGGTAACATGTTGTTAGACAAATTGTGTCTTAAATACACAGCCAAATCTGCAAACAAAGTGTATCTAAACTCAAAAACAAAATGTAATATACTGCAGTTTACCCATCCTTAGAAGAAATGATTGCATTTGTTTTAAATTTATTTTCAGAATTTTACCCCTTTATTTTCACCTGGTAAGCCTGCAAATAACACATTTCCTGTCCTAGGGTGGAAATTCCCCCCACTGTATCGATAAAGGGAGCCAAGGTTGCCACACAGGCTGGACTGCACACTGTATAATGTATATTATTAAATAAAAGCTGGCCATACAAAGATCAAAATTTGTCCGGTTTAGCAGGGACCACCAGAATTTCGATCCATGTATGGGCAGGGAGGATGTACAAAATTCGATCTACTGATTGAATTTTGTACAACCACCCTGTTGGATTTTTCTTGCTCGATCAGGACTGCCATCTATAGCCAGCAGCACTGATCAATGTTTTCTGATGGCTGGAATTTGAAATATTTTGTTTAACCTGCTGTTGAATGAAAAAACTGACTCATCTATGGCCAGCTTCTGAAAGGTAGACACATATATATATATATATATATGTCCCACCCGAACGTCTTTAAACTTCAAGACAAAAGGCTGTCTCAGTAAAAACACACAAAAAAAAATGTCCAGCTGTTTACAACCACTTTAACCACTTGACAACTGGGCACTTAAACCCCCCTCCTGCCCAGACCAATTTTCAGCTTTCAGTGCTCTCACACTTTGAATGACAGTTACTCAGTCATGTAATACTGTACCCAAATTAATTTTTTGTCCTTTTTTCATACAAATAGAGCTTTCTTTTGGTGGTATTTGTTCACCTCTGGGTTTTTTATTTTTTGCGCTATAAATGAAAAAAGACCGAAAATTTTGAAAAAAACGCATTTTTCTTAGTTTCTGTGATAAAATTTTGCAAATTATTAATTTTTCTTCATACATTTTGGCCACAATTTATACTGCTACATATCTTTGGTAAAAATAACCCAAATTAATGGATATTATTTGGTCTTTGTGAAAGTTAGAGTCTACAAGCTGTGGTGCAAATCATAAAAAATTGATCACACCTGATGTACTGATGGTCTATCTCATTTCTTGCGACCCGAACAAGTCAGGAAAGTACAAATACCCCCCAAATGACCCCTTTTTTGAAAGTAGACATTCCAAGGTATTTAGTAAGATGCATGGTGAGGTTTTTGATGTTGTCATTTTTTCCTACAATTCTTTGCAAAATGAAGATTTTTTTTCCCACTAAATTGCCATTGTAATAGGTTATTTCTCTTACATGGCATGTGTATACCACAAATGACACCCCAAAATACATTCAGCTAGTCCTCCTGAGTATTACTATACCACATGTGTGGGACTTTTTCACAGCCTAGCCACATAGAGAGGCCCAACATGCAGGGAGCACCATCACGTGTTCTAGGAGCATAAATTACACATCTAACTTGTTGACTACCTATTACACTTTTGAAGGCCCTGGAGCACCAGGACAATGACACATGACACTGACGTGGTACTGGTGACAGATGGCACTAATACGTGGCACTGATGACAGATGGCACTAATACGTGGCACTGATGACACGTGACACTGATGACAGATGGCACTAATATGTGGCACTGATGACAGATGGCACTAATACGTGGCACTGATGACACGTGACACTGATGACAGATGGCACTAATACATGACACTGATGACACCGATGACACTAAAATGTGCCACTGATGACACGGGACACTGATAACAGATGGCACGTGACACTGACAGGTGGCACTGATGACAGATGGCACTACTATGTGGCACTGACGACAGATGGCACTAATATGTGGCACTGATGACGATGACAGATGGCACTAATATGTGGCACTGGGGACAGATGGCACTGACAGGTGGCACTGGGGACAGATGGCAGTGAGGATAGATGGCAGTGGGGACAGATGGCCCTGACAGATGGCAGTGGGGACAGATGGCACTGACAGATGGCAGTGGGGACAGATGGCAGTGGGGACAGATGGCACTGTGATCACTTTATTTGCCATTTTTTTTTTCCTGACACTCACAATCTGCAGCCGTTAGCTCTCCCTCCTGTCTCTGTGTGAGGAGGGAGACCTGGCGATGAGAGATGATCTCATATGTTTACATATTTGATCATCTCTCATTGGAAGCTCTGATCGCGCTGTAAACGGCCGCTGTGATTGGCCATCTACAGCGATCTGTGCCTGGCTGTGTCCAAGGGACACGGCCAGCACAGAATTTCCCTGATGTGTGCCCACGGGAGTGCGCATCGTGGAAGTAAACAGGAGGACATCCAGGGACGCCCTCCCGCGCGGGCGCGAAGTGGTTAAGCAAACTTGCTGTAAGACTCTACTACTATATTTGAACAGCAAAGTCTGGAGACATCTTATCAACTTGTCAATAAAGCTTGTATACACACTAGTATTTTTTTTTCTGGTCAACCCAGCAGGGCATAAAAAAAACTGACAGCTCAGGAGGAGCCACTGAAGGGGAACAGAGGCATACCTTTTTTGGTCATGCCCCTTCAGCCGGCTTCTGTCGGACCGACTGCTGTACACATGGGCCAAATGTCGGACGGTTTCTTTTGAACCAGCTGATGCCGCCCAACATTTGTCTGTACTATGCTTAACTTACAAACATATGTATATGGAGCTATTAATATAGCACAAGCCAGATAATACCATATAAAAATATACAGTGCCTTTGAAAAAGTATTCATACCCCTTGAAATTTTTCACATTTTGTCATGTTACAACCAAAAATGTAAATGTATTTTATTGGGATTTTATGTGATAGACCAACACAAAGTGGCACATAATTGTGAAATGGAAGGAAAATTATAAATGGATTTAAATTTTTTTAACAAAACCCATGTATCTGAAAAGTGTGGTATGAATTTGTATTCAGACCCCCTGAGTCAATACTTTGTAGAACCACTTTTCACTGCAATTACAGCTGAAAGTCTTTTTGGGGATGTCTCTACCAGCTTCACATATCTAGAGAGTGACATTTTTTCCCATTCTTCTTTGCAAAATAGCTCAAGCTCTGTCAGATGGGCTGGAGAGCATCTGTGAACAGCAATTTTCAAGTCTTGCCACAGATTCTCAATTGGATTTAGGTCTGGACTTTGACTGGGCCATTCTAACACATGAATTTGCTTTGATCTAAACCATTCCATTGTAGCTCTGGCTGTATGTTAAGGGTCGTTGTCCTGCTGGACAGGTGAACCTTCGCCCCATTCTCAAGTATTTTGCAGACTCTAACAGGTTTTCTTCTAAGATTGCCCTGTATTTGGCTCCATCCATCTCCCCATCAACTCTGACCAGCTTTCCTGTCCCTGCTGAAGAAAAGCATCCCCACAACATGATGCTGCCACCACTATGTTTCACTGTGGGGATGGTGTGTTCAGGGTGATGTGAAGTGTAATGCCCCATAAACACGATCAGAAATTCCTCCAGCAAAAGTCCGATAAGAGCTTTTATTCGGAAAAAGTTCCTATCTGAAAATGCGTTAGTCGGTATGCAATTTGGACGCGCAACAAATCACGCATGCTCAGAATCAAGTAGGAGACGGAAGCGCTTGGTCTGGTAAAACTAGCGTTCATAATGGAGATAGCACATTCGTCACGCTGTAACTTTTTGGATCTTTTAATGCAGCGCATTCTTTTGTTATTTATAATGCTAGAATAATTAATTTTTTTTGCTGTTGATATTCACACTGAGTTCTGACAAACTTATTTCTTTATTATTTCTCGTAATCTCCCGAATAATCTTTTTTGTTCTTAAAGCCAGATCTCCATAATAATGTTTATAATTATTTTTTATAGTCATCTTTATTTTTTTTATTTTTTTAATCAAGATCTCCTGTTTTTTTGATTATTTTTAAATTATTTTCTAGTGATCTCCATAATTTTTTTGTTTTTTTGTGTTAAGTTTCCACAAAAACATTATTATCTTGTATTTTTAAAGCTCAAGGAGGTTGGTTGGTGTCCCTTGTTAATTAGGCAATGTATTTTTGAAATGTACCTGCCTACTCACAAACAAACTGTCCTATTTGAAAAAAAACACATAGGCAAGTATTTTCATATAAAAAAATCTCCATTTATTCTGGCTCATAACAAAATAAAGAGGAAGGCAACGCTAGAGAAACTGCTTTAATTTGAGAAGCCTTTGTACCCCAGGGCTCACATCAACGCTTTGTAAATAAAAATTGGTAGCCTGAGAAGTCCATATAATAGGGAGCACAATCTGGTCTAGGACACCCAGAGATCAGATGACATATATGTCCCCAGACTGTGGTACTACAACAGCCTGCGTCTTCTGTCAGACGAGACTGAACCCAGGCCACCACTTTCTTGTCTTCCCTGCAGCCTTCCCTCCATGTTTCCCTGCAGCCTTCCTTGCAGCCTTCCTTGGAGGCTGTGGCTCTGGAGATGGACTTGTGGCAGGAGGAAAAGGAGGATGGGCGGGCACACATAAGTGCATGTTATCAGTCATTTGGCCCCTTAACCCCTTATGAAGGGCCTGAAAAATAATCTTCTCACAGATGAGGCATTAGCCCTCCTCCATTTGCTGCAATTTTGCAGCTACATAGCAGCCATAGGCCTCTTCAGCATCGGGGGGTGTTTTCAGGGCAGCATTAGCGTCCTTAATGAGGCCCAGTGGTGCCTCCTCCACGTTACTCCCCTTCCTGGCCCTTTTTGTTGTAAGGCGGAGGGGAAGCACCTGGGATTGGGTGAGGCTACTGGGCCTGGCCACCTCCTGGCTGACACTTAGTCCCACCTCCTCCTGGCTGTCACATTCCAGGGCCTCGTCCTGGCTGAGGTCTTCCTGTGTATGAAAAAGGGCCATAGTTTTAGTTTTTGGTTCATCAATCACACACAATTTTTAGCTCATGACTGTTGCAAATTGAATGTTAATAAATAAAAAAGACTATCATTCTGAGCCCAGCATTTTTTCATTCTTGTCACAATCATTTTTGGCCCCTACTGTCTATTGATATGTAAAACACTTTTTGTTAAATCATTAATTTGTTATCAATAATAACATCTAGTTATCAACAATAATTTTTGGACAATAAATATGTTAAAAAATACTATACCTGGCTCCAGCTGGGCTCCTCAACTTCTTCCAGGATGGAAGGCCAAGGTTGGTCCTCAGAAGCCTCAGCTGGGGTTGAGGGAAGGGTGGATGGAAGTGTAGAAAGTGATTCCCTGGCTTCAATCTGGTCTTCCAGAAACTGCATCCTGTTGTAGTACCACAGACTGGGTACATACACATCCTTTGCTGCTGCTCCTGATTTCATGGAAGCCTGGACCTTATTAAGCTCCTTCCTACACGTGCCTCTCAAGCTACCAATTTTCTCATCCACAAACGTGATGTCTGCGTCGGGGACCTGCGTCTTAACAAATTGCAGCAGTTTCTCCTGTGATGCCTTCTTAGCTGGTTTATTTCAATATAAGGGGTTTTTAACCTCCCACAAATTTCTCATATCCCTGTATCTGTCTGTGAACTGGCCCATGAATTCCGAGTCTTTGAATTGTTTCATATTTGCTGCAAGACAAAACACAAGACAAAAACACTAATATCAGGCTAAACTCTCCTAATCTTATCTCAATATAGGCCTCAATCTAGAATCAGTATAGGCCACTGATGTCCCAAGTTAAAATGTTACCTTCGTTCTCACGATCGGCACTTCCTCCACTCACAGATCATACGTACGACACACACATGTTAGCTTTATATACACTGCGCATGCATGAAACTCCGCCCGCATCGCTCGCCCCTGACATTCCTTTCTAGAATATTCCCCTCCCCTTCTCTTTCGTCACAGTGGGAGAGGAACATGGCAGAGACACAGCAGGTGCGTAATAGGAGTAATGAGGAGGAGAGCCCGGAGCCAGAAACGTCACGATCACGCAGGAGATTTAAGGCCTTAAATATGGCCTTTGTAGAGATGGTGGACATCTTGAAGAGGGCCAACTATGACGGGAAGTATTGACCTTACCTAAACCCAAATGTGAGAAAGGCCAAGATCATGTCTAAAGTTGTAAAGAGTCAGCACAGGAATTTTGGGGTATGACGATCCAAGGAGCAATTGAGGAAACGCTGGTCAGACCTGAAATTGAGGGAGCAGGATCAGTACAGAAGGATTAGGAAAGTGCTTCTAAAAAGTAAGTACTTGTCATGTGTTCCTATTATTATTATTACTTGCATGCTGCTCCATGTGCTTTTCTTTACTGTTGTACAGTTTTAAAAGGCTACTTTTATGTTCGTGGGCACAGTAATCGGTCACAGTAAACATTGTTTGCCAACTAAATACGATGTTTTTGGCAGATACAGGGTTAACTACATTTGGTCATGCTTATTTGTATTAAAAGAAGTTTAGGACATTGTTGTCTAGATGCATTTGAAACTAGAAAGAATTGCAAACTTGATTCAGTGTAATTTAAGGAGAGGACACTCAGCAGCTGTTTACACATCTGGACTCAGGAGCACTTGGGACACAAGAACAAACTTTTAAGGGTGTTCCACACAGGTACTCTAGTGGATACTTGGGTTGTCTCCATGTGTGAAACTTTGGTAAGGGAAAAAATCATGTCTTTAGCTTGGAACTCTGCCAAAACAGACAATTGTACCCCACTTTCAAGCAATGTTTCATATTCCTATTTCTGGCCTCAAATATCTGTGTGCTAAGTATACCTTTTGTTTCATTATCATAGGGGAGAAAAGACTTGGGACGTCTGAGGATGCCAGGAACCCCCACCTCTGAAAGAAGGGGAACAGAGGACACCACAACCTCAGGATGAGGAGGAAGGAGAGGTGGAAGAAGTGGTTGAAATTGTCACCACAACAGGTCAGTGTCTGACACCACAGATTCAGGTAATAGATGTATGCCTGTATATTTATAATACATGGTGTGTATTTTTTCTTTTGGGTGATGTACATGTTGTGGAAGAACAATCTCCTCATTTCACCAGTGACAGTGCACAAATGCTAATCCAGGACGTAATGTTTTGTAGTCGGGATTTAGACATCATAAAGCAAAAAACAAATGAGGCGGAACAAAAACTGAAGAACATGATTGATGTACTAGGAAGAATCTAAATAACAAAATGACACCATTTTATATTTTTATAAATTTTTGACACATTTTAAAAGCAGAGGCACAAGCAGTAAATCAAGATTTTATCAGATAAAATAGAAAATATTTACAAATTTGCTGGCATAGCAATGGCCCCCCCACCCGTAAAATAATCCACATATTTTTGCCGCACTTCACGGGCACCTTGGGGGGGCAAGCCAGGACGGCCAGATTCCAGGGCCACCTGTGTAACTTCATGAAGTCCGGCCTAAGGCCCAACCGAGGCAACATAATTAGGAGCATTTCTCTTTAAAAAGTTGTGAAGTATGCAGCATGCTAGAACTATGTAGTTCAGTTTGTACTCCATCATATTAATGGCTGTAAGAAATAGGCGGAACCGGCTGGCCATTATCCCAAAGGTATTCTCTTCTGGCTCTGGCCAACCAGTAATTAAAAACCCTCTTCTCCGTGTTGAGGGTCCTCTGGGGGAATAGCTTCATCAGGTAATCACCCAGACCAAATGTTTCATCAGCAATAAAAACAAATGGGAGTCCTTCAATGTTCTCTTCCACACGTGGCAATCCCAAGCAACCACTCTGGAGACCTCGGTAGAACTCGGTCTGGGCAAAGACTCCACCATCCGACATCCACACAATTCATATGTCGCCGACACCACCGCCATCAACACGATACTATTGAAACCCTTATAATTAAAATAGTATGACCCCGAGTGGGGTGGTGGGACGATGTGGACATGTTTCCCCATCAATTGCCCCTCCGCAGTTAGGAAAGTCCCAAAGCTCGGCAAACTGGGAGGCGACAGTCTGCCATTCCTGTGGCATTGAAGAAAACTGTGGAATCAAAAAAAAAATAGTACTTTTGCACATAACATTGCAGGCAGATTAGACACAAACATTCTTGGCCAACATCAGTATAACATTTATTTTAAGGAGTATTTAAAGACAAAAATATAAGGTCCATTTATCAGATTCCTCACCCCTCTGATGGCAAATTGGAAACATTTTAGGGGGGTTATAAATGAGTTTGGGACCCCCCCCCCAAAAAAAAGCCTGAATCTAAGGACAACAATAATATTTGGACACATTTTAGGGGGTGTTTAGGGTAAAGCACTACAATGGAGCTGACAAAATACATTGTTAAGTGACTAGGCTAGGTGTGTAAGGGCCCGGGATAGCATGCTGGGGAGGGTTAGTGAAGACAAATATGCATGTAGGCTAAAAAAGGTGCATTAAAAGCTTAAAGCATGCATGAGGATAAAGAGGACATTCACAGCATATTACAATCATGGTAATTAGGAAATGATGAAAATACAAAACATTAGCATACATTAAATACTTAGAATGTGCTGTTATAGGAGAAAACTTACCCTAATATAGTCCTTCTGCAGGACCTGAATTATGGCAGAACAGGTCTTTGGAAAAATGATCCCCAGAGCCTGGGGGGAGATGCCTGTAGAGAACTTGAGGCCCTGTAGACTTCTCCCTGTCGCCAAGTAACGCAACGTGGCGACTAGCCTCTGCTCGGGAGTGTCCTGCTTTGTAATATAAGGGGTCAGCAAAGCCAACAGATGGTGAAAAACGGGGTCCGTCATCTGGAGAAGATTCCTGAAATCATCAGGGTTATTCTCCTGGATCTCCCACAGCAAAGGCATATGAGAGAATTGGTCATGCTGGAGTAACCAGTTCTTGGTCCATGAACTCCTCCCCACCCTGTTCATGGACTGGGCTTGTGTCAAAGCAAGAACCCCAACACCAAGCCCCCGCATAGCACGAACTCTACGATGAGTACGTAACTGCAACATGGCTGCAAAACGGTCAGCTGGTCAGAACAAACTAACAGAACACACTGAAAAACAGCAAGGCCTGAGAAGAGCGAGCTGAAAATCAGAAATGAGTCGACAAGAACGCATTGAAAAACAGATATGAACTGACTACATGCACTGAAAACCATATACAAACCCACAAGCACAAACTGAAGAGCAGTAATGGACTGAAAAGCACGAGGCTGAAAATCGCAAATCGTCTCTCACCAAACTTCTACTAACACGATAGAAACATGAGATTAGCAGAAGGCGCCCAAAGGGTGGTGCACTGGGTATTGAACTTCAGTTTTATAGTCCCGTCGTATGTGTTGTATACCACCGCATTCTTGAAGGCCGGAATTTGGTGTGACCATGTGTATGTGTCAGGTCACCTGAGACCAGGTGACAGATGCACTCTGTGGGAGTCAGGAGTGCACCGCTAAGGTAGTGGACCCTAGGACTGATTGCTGCGGGTTGAACCCTGGGAGGTTCAGGAAGTAGGTTTTCTAGATCACTAAAACAGATCCCAGTGGGAGCTAGAGCATAGATTCCCCAGGGCGCAGAGTCTAAGAGCCAGCAGGTGTTCACTAGAGCCTCTAGTGGTAAGGATGGACTGCGCTGCAGTCTGGCTCCAGGTCACAGCCCCCAGGGTCCCACAGCTCACGGTAGACTACAGGAGATAGAGGAAGGAAGCAGCAGGCTGGAACAACATGGATAGTAAGGGGATAAGCCAAAGTCGGGTCAACTAGCAGACAAGGACAACAAAGTACATGCCAAAGGTTCAGGGTCACAGGCAAACTGGGATAGTCGGGGACACACCAAAAACATCAGGGTCACGAGCAGACAAGAATAGTCGAGAACGCGCCAAGGTCGGTAACAAAGACAAACGTAGAGCACACGGCAAGCAGGAAACAGGAAGCCAAACACACAATGGTTGATCAGTAAGGTTGGCTTGCAATGCCCAGGTTAATATAGTGTTACTAATTAGAGACCAGGGTGAAGCTATGCTGAGGGAAGATTATTTAAACAGTCAGGTGAGGGTAGCTGGCCTCTAAAGGTGAACACAGAAGGAAAGGTGAGCTGACAAACACACATTACTGCATAACCATGACAGTACCCCTCCTCCTACGAGGCCTTCCCCTCCCCTGCCTGGGCCCAGGCTTAAAGGAAAACTCCAGATGGAACCTCCTCAACAGACGAGGGGCAAAGACCTCAGATACAGTGATCCAAGACCTCTCCTCAGGACCAAACCCTTTCCAATGTATGAGGTACTGAAGAATGCCTTTACGGAGCCAGGAATCCAAAACTTGACTAACCTCCTCCTTTAGATTATCCTCAGAGACCGGAACCGAGGTAGGGAGAAGACGAGAGGACTTATTGAGGACTAAAGGCTTTTTAGGAATGGGTAAGGGCATGAAAAGACCATCAGGAGTCTGAGCAGGGTCCCCCAGACCCTTAAAGTTGAGCTGGACATCCAGCATAGGACCATCAGACTGGGCAGAGGTGAGTGGATCCCTGAGGTCAGGTTGGTTAGAAGGTGACGTGTCACAAGAGTCAAGCTGGATAGCTGAAACACAAACAGAATGCAGAGAGCCCTAAAAAAAAGATTGAAAACACCACCTGGCCGAATGAGGCAGTCTATCCAAAGGATGAATTGAGCCTCTTAAACAGGTTTGAATGGACGTAGTAGCAGTAGGATGAGGCCAGGTTACAGAAAGTACTGAACAAGAAACAGGCAGCTCACCAGGCATAGGCTGGACTGGTGCAAAGGCCAACAGAGCAGCATCGCCAGCTGCAGCAACCGCCAGAATCGCATTGCAGGGTGTAGCGACTGTGGAACTGGTGGACGAGTCAGCCTGGGTGTGTATCCAAGGGGGTCCAGGGACAGGCAAAGGTAAATGGCCATGCAAACTGGAGTGAATGATCAGCTCAGGTTGACAGGTGGGCTCCTCATCCAGAGTGCCACAGGGCCCAGAGGTGCCTCAGCCCGACTATTGCAGGAGACATTCCAGGAATTGCTATATGCAGCGGTAAGAGCAGAATATACTGGGATGGTGGCAACAGGAAGTTTCTCTTTTGGGGTAACCTTGAGTAGGCAGGAGGAGGAACAGGAGGAACCCCAAGTCAAGATCTGTCCAGCAGTCCAGTCAACATGTGGAGAATGGAGCCGTAACCAAGGAAGACCTAATATGATAGGAGATGAAGCTTTAGGTAAGACAAGGAAGGATATCCACTCCTGGTGGAGTGTCCCTACCGACATCTTAACAGGGAGGGTCTGGAAGCGGATAGGACCCCCTGGAAGAACAGTGCCATCAATTACCAAGACCACTAATGGCGTTGTGAGGGACAGAAGGGTAAGTCTCATGAAAGATGCAGTTCCCCAGTCCATGAAATTGCCAGCGGCTCCGAAATCCAAATATCCCGAGACCGAACGTGGGGAAGCGCCAACATGAAGGAACACAGAAAGAAGAAGACGAAAAGGTGAAGGTGATATTTTAGGGTCCAATACTCCACCTTCCAGATTAGCCTCAAGCGTTTTTCCGGACGAAGAGAACAAATACCACGAAAATTACCTTTGATGCCACAGTAGAGGCACAGGCCCAGAGTTCTGCGCCTAGCGCATTCTTCGGGAGATAACTTGGTCCAGCCCAGCTGCAGAGGTTCCTCAGCAGGTAGGAGGTGCTCCTCGGAACGAAGAGAAGGGACATGGAGCTCAGGCTGCCTAAAGGAGGGAGTGCTGGCGTCTTTTTTCCAGGGCCCTCTCTTGAAAGCGAATATCCATCTGGTTACACAAGGTGACACCATCCAAGTAAGCAGGGAGGGATCTTCCTGCCAATTCATCCTTCACTCTATCAGAGAAGCCAATTAAAAAGGTTGCAACTAGGGCCTCATTATTCCAGTTCAGCTCAGCAGTCAAAGTACAAAAATGAAGAGCGTACTGTCCAACAGAAGCGGACTTTTGATGGAGACGTAAAAGGGCACTGACCACTGAGGAGACACGACCCGGTTCCTTGAAGATATTCCGAAGAAGTTTCAAGAAATCAGACAGGCTAGAAACCACTGAATTATTCAGTTCCCACAGCAGGGCAGCCCAGGCTAACGCCTCGCCGGACAGGAGGGATATAATATAGGCTACCTTTGCCCAATCGGACAGGAAATTTTGGGGCTGAAGCTCAGAATAAATTGTGCACTGGTTAAGTAACCCCCTGCAGGCCTTGGTGTCCCCAGAGAAACAGGCTGGAGCTGGCAGTTGTAATGAATGTGCGGCTGCGACTGGTGCGATAGTTGCAGCAGCAGATAGCGGTTGAGGTTGTTGAACCGGGGGGTCCTAATGAGGCCTGAAACTGTTCAAAACGAGATGCCAAATCCTGAAGGAATTGCATCACCTGGGTCTGATGCGATTCCTGGGTCTCAAGTCTGCAAACTATAATGAATCATCTGCAGGAAGCTGCACATCAGCCGGGTCCATGGCTGATTAAACTGCCAGGTCACCTGAGACCAGGTGACAGATGCACTCCGTAGGAGTCAGGAGTGCACCGCTACGGTAGTGGACCCTAGGACTGACTGCTGCGGGTTGAACCCTGGGAGGTTCAGAAGGCAGGTTTACTAGATCACTAACACAGATCCCAGTGGGAGCTAGAGCATAAGAGTCTAAGAGCCAACAGGTGTTCACCAAAGCCTCTAGTAGTGAGAATGGACTGCGCTGCAGTCTGGCTCCAGGTCGCGGCCCCCAGGGTCTCACAGCTCACGCTCATGGTAGACTACAGGAGATAGAGGAAGGAAGCAGCAGGCTGGAACAACAAGGATAGTAAGGGGATAAGCCAAAGTTGGGGCGACTAGCAGACAAGGACAACAGAGTACATGCCAAAGGTTCAGGGTCACAGGCAAACAGGGATAGTCGGGGACACACCAAAAGGTCAGGGTCACGAGCAGACAGGAATAGTCGAGAACACGTCAAGGTCAGTAACAGAGACAAACGTAGAGCACACAGCAAGCAGGAAACAGGAAGCCAAACACACAATGGTTGATCAGCAAGGTTGGCTTGCAAAGCCCAGGTTAATATAGTGTTCTTAATCAGAGACCAGGGTGGAGCTATGCTGAGGGAAGATTATTTAAACAGTCAGGAGAGGGTGGCTGGCCTCTAAAGGTGAACACAGAAGGAAAGGTGAGCTGACAGACACACATTACTGCATAACCATGACAGTATGCAAGACAAGCTTGAGCGGAATTCCGTCGGAAAAACCATCCAAGGCTTTTCCGACAAAAATTCCGATCGTCTGTTTGCGGCATTCGTTTTCCGCCACACATAGCATTTTGCTGTGTCCCCCACATGGCTTCTCGCAAACTGAAAACGGGACTTCTTATGGCTTTCTTTCAACAATGGCTTTCTTTTTGCCACTCTTACATAAAGGCCAGATTTCTGGAGTGAATGACTAATGCCCCGTACATACGGTCGGATTTTCCGACGGAAAATGTGCGATAGGACCTTGTTGTCGGAAATTCCGACCGTGTGTAGGCTCCATCACACATTTTCCGACACACAAAGTTTGAGAGCAGGATATAAAATTTTCCAACAACAAAATCCGTTGTCGGAAATTCTGATCGTATGTATACAAATCTGACGGACAAAGTGCCACGCATGCTCAGAATAAATAAAGAGATGAAAGCTATTGGCCACTGCCCCGTTTATAGTCCCGACATACGTGTTTTACGTCACCGCGTTTAGAACGATCGGATTTTCCGACAACTTTGTGTGACCGTGTGTATGCAAGACAAGTTTGAGCCAACATCCGTCGGAAAAAATCCTAGGATTGTGTACGTGTGTACGGGGCATAATAGTTGTCCTGTGGAGAGATTTTCCCACCTGAGCCGTGGATCTCTGCAGCTCCTCCAGAATTACCATAGGCCTCTTGGCTGCTGCTCTGATTAATGCTCTCCTTGCCCCGCCTGTCAGTTTAGGTGAACGGCCATGTCTTGGTAGGTTTGCAGTTGTGCCATACTCTTTCCATTTTTGGATGATGGATTAAACAGTGCTCCATAAAATGCTCAAAGCTTGGGATATTTTTTTATAACTTAACCCTGCTTTAAACATCTCCACAACTGTATCTCTGACCTGTCTGGTGTGTTCCTTAGCTTTCATGATGCTGTTTGTTCACTAAGGTTCCCTAAAAAATTTCTGAGGGCTTCACAGAACAGCTGTATTTATACTGAGATTAACCACTTCCCTACCCGCCCATAGTCATATGACGTGCACAGATGGGATCTCCCATCCTGGGTGGACGTCATATGACGTCCTGGGATTCCCGGCCGACTAGGGGGCGCGCGCGCGCCCGCCGCCGGGAGCACGAGCGCCCGCCGCGTTCCTCGGGACCGGTGCGTGTGCCCGGCGGCCGCGATGTCCGCCGGGCACCCGCGATTGCCCGTTAACCGGGCCGGCATGTGGATCTGTGTGTGTAAACACACAGATCCACAGCCTGTCAGCTCTGAGGAGAGCAATCTGTGTTTCCAGAACGGAGGAACACAGATCGGTCTCCTCCCCTAGTGCATCCCCTCCCCCTTCAGTTAGAATCATTCCCTAGGAAACATATTAACCCCTCCCCGCCCCCTAGTGGTTAACCCCTTCACTGCCTGTCACATTTACACAGTAATCAATGCAATTTTATAGCATTGATCGCTGTATAAATGTGATTGGTCCCAAAAATGTGTCAAAAGTGTCCGATGTGTCCGCCATAATGTCGCAGTCACCAAAAAAAATCGCGATCGCCGCTAAAAAAAAAATAAAAAAATATTTTTTTTTAAAAAATGCCATAAATCTATCCCATATTTTGTAGACGCTATAACTTTTGCGCAAACCAATCAATATACGGTTATTGCAATTTTTTTTACCAAAAATATGTAGAAGAATACGTATCGGTCAAAACTGAGTAAAAAATGTGTTTTTTAAAAAAAAAAAATGGGATATTTATTATAGCAAAAAGTAAAAAATATTGTTTTTTTTTCAAAATTGTCGCTCTTCTTTTGTTTATAGCGCAAAAAATAAAAACCGCAGAGGCGATCAAATACCACCAAAAAAAAGCTCTATTTGTGGTGAAAAAAAGGACGTCAATTTCTTTTGGGTACAACGTCGCTTCGTCCACGCAATTGACGTTTAAAGTGCGACAGTGCTGAAAACTAAAAATTGGCCTGGGAAGGAAGGGGGTGAAATTGCCCGGTATTGAACCGGTTAAATTACACACAGGTGAACTCTATTTACTAATTAGGGAACTTCTGAAGGCAATTGGTTCCACTAGATTATAGTTAGGGGTATCAGAGTTAAGGGGGTTGAATACAAATGCACCCCACACTTTTCAGATATTTATTTGTAAAAATATGTTGAAAACCATTTATCATTTTCCTTCCACTTCACAATTGTGTCACTTTGTGTTGGTCTATCACATAAAATCCCAATAAAATACATTTACGTTTTTGGTTGTAACATGAGAAAATGTGGAAAATGTCAAGGGGTATGAATACTTTTTCAAGGCACTGTATAACTAGATTAAAGACTGATACCTTTTGTCATCTTTATGGTATTTTATAGTTAGCTTTAATATGTACAGTATATATTGTGAAGAAGGGAGGCTCTGTCACTGGGAGAATATAGGAAAATGTGACACAGGATTCACATTAATGTTTAATGTGAGGTTCTGGACTATCATTTCTCCAGATTCTGTAGTTTTGGTTTGGAAATTGGATTGCAGGCAATTTGGATTGCTTGCAATCTGAGTACACAGATGTGCTGAGTCATTATATACTCAGGGCTGAGGATAGCTCAGAGCCCCCAGTTTGGAGGCAGCTTCCAGCTTGGAGACTGCTCCCAGTGTGGGAGATGGAAGGTCTCACCTGGGGTCAGGGGGTCCGAGCCAGAACCCACAAGACAGAAGTCTCAATTCTAGGAGTCAGGCCAGTTCCTATCGGGGTGTCAGGAGAACCCCAATCCATAGGACGTGCAGCAGGGTGTTGCAACTAGGGGCTAGAGAGCCAAGTATTCCAGGAGAGCTGGACAACACAGTCAAAAGGGACTGGTAAGAGGAGCAGCAGTGCTGCCAACAAGTGAGCCAGGTGGCTCAGTATTTTCGACTGTGCACATTGTGTGGAAGAAACCCAGACTCTCTCAGCTGGCCCAACTTTCGCAGTCTCATTGGCCTGGAACCTTTCCCACATGGAGTAATGTCTTGAGGATCTTGCCTTGGTCTCTATACAGAACCAAACCTCCTTCCTGGCTGCAGCAATTGCCACATCTCCAACTCCACCTGCCACTGCAGTAACTCTTGAGAAGCTCATACTTCCCTTGCACACCTGTGCACTTACACAGGCTGTTAGCATTTAACAAAGCCTGGACACCGAATTAGAGGTTCGGCCCTGCACAATACTCTTTGGAGCTCCCAGCCCTGATTCAGAACTACCAAATCTGAAGAAAACATAGAATACCGTTTTCTCTGTTCACAATCAGCCTGCCAGAGCTTCTCAACTGCAGCTTTCAGAATCCATTGTCATTTTTACACAAATTCACTAAATTTTCTCCATGGCAGTGCTTTGCACTATCACATTATATACTGTATATACACAGTATATTAATGATGCACGCTTTTTTGATCACTCCATCTCATGTCAGACATGCATTAAACTTAAAGGATGTACTTATAGAATGCTACAGAAATGTCACAATTATAACTTATTAGTCCATCCAGTACTCTAAAGCTAGGAAGAAAAAAGATCACTGGGCTAAATTACTAATGTAATAGAAAGTGTTTAATTAATCTATATGCCCACAGTGCTGCCTAAACCTGTGTACTTAAACCAAAATTTCCCCTTAGAAATAGAAATTGTTTACTTAGATATATGGATAAATTACTCATGTCAGAAAGACAAGGACCAGATAAATGTCAGGTCAATGGCATGAACTATGCATTGTTAGTAGTGCTTATAAATGTCAAGATATAATACAATAAAATATTTATATTTTCATTTTGTTTATTGTAAAATCAAGATGTGCTATACATTGACCCATAAGCAACATAAACCACAAGGACTGAATATATTGCCATTTTTTTTTTTTTTAGGGTTCACTAGGTATTTTTAGCCATGTGTTGTTTTACTGAAGCTCTATCGTAGGTGACCTAACCACTTGCTATGCTCTGCAACCAAAATAAAGAGCATTGTAAGTCCAGAGACTTAAGAGAATGATAGTTTCCCCATATAGACAGTTTTCTGGATCACAGCTATGATATAAATAACATTGTATAAAGACAATGCACAAGGTCACCTACTCTGAGCTTCATGATGTTAGAGAGAAAATTATACTAATTAGAGAAAATTGGTAAGGAAGGCATTTGGTGTGGGATATGGGTAGTATCCAATATTAGTGTGCTACGTCCCTTAAATAGTGAACTGCAGGGATCCTGTCAGCAACCGTGCTAAATGGATGTTGCAATATTTGCACATAAAAAATCACATTTATACATCTTAACCATACATGTTCAAAGTGTACAAAATGGCACTGATTTACGAACCGTTTGCACCATGAGTTGAGGCGCACAGCGAGGCACAACGTATGTTTTGGTATTTACGAAACGTTTGCGCTGGTAACACACCGCTATTCCCCATTTACTATAGTAATCTCGGCACACGGGTGGAGGCGATCAGTGTGCCACTATGGACATGACGCAGGGCATCTTCAACTCAAAATTAAAAGAAGCTGGAAGTGCCAATATTATGGAGGTGATGTGGGGTAATGTGAGGAAGTATAGTAATAACTGCCCAAGTAACAAATATGCCCAAAATAGATTGAGAAAGTAACTTTTTTCCTAACAAGCCTTCTGTGCCTGCAAGTACGTTTAGAACAATGTGAGATCAATTTATGCACTGTGAATGCGCAAGCGCCATTTGCGCTCGTTCAAATGCGTTGGCTCACTGCGCTGGCAAAATCTTAGTAAATGTCAAGCAACGTAAATGCATTTACGTGGGTTGAACGGGCGCACCTCTAAACATGACGTTTTTTTTTTTTTTTACGCTGCTTCACTTTTATGTGTTTTTTTAAGGATATTTGCACACAGGTCATGTTAGCATGTTACGTTGCCAACATGTGACATGTACCGTGTTAAAATTATAGCTCCTCCTAAAGGGGCATTTAACCATCCCCCTCTAATGCATATGATTTCCTTGGGCTAGCTTTGGCTTTTAAAGGGGAACTCTACACTCCATTCTCCAATGCTCTTGTCTCCCCTTCTAATGCATATATCTTCTTTCGGCTAATTTTTGATTTTAAAGGGGAACTCTACACTCCAATGCTCTTGTCTCTCCTTATAATGTATATGTTTTCATTGGGCTAGTTTTTGCTTTTAAAGGGGAACTCTACACTCGAATGCTCTTGTCTCCCCCTTCTAATGCATGTACTTCTTTGGGGCTAGCTTTTGCTTTTAAAGGGGAACTCCACACTTCTCCAATCTCCAAAGGCTGTGAGCTGCCTTCACCAATCCAAACCCCTCCTTTTTCAGAGCAAACAACAGGGCCAACTAGGAAAGGGGTGAGAAGAGTGATCGTCCAACTCCCTTATGAACCATTCAAGGCCACATGCACTCAACATAGCTGGCTGCCTTTGGGGTACGTTGTGCTCAGCCCAATACCAACCACAAAGCACCTTGTACACACTAGTTTAAAGGGGCTTTCTACATTCTGTAAATGTCTGCAGCCCCCCTGTCTGCAGCCCCCCACAACCCCAGCCTAGGGTTGTGTGGAAGAGGCCCTTGTCCCTCTGAATATGGGAACAAGGTGGTTGACTTTTAGGGTGCCTGAGCCCCTTCTGCTCCCAAACATACACCCCCATTCATGGGCTGGTTTGCTGTGTGTTTGGCTAGGGGTTTGTTAGTGCGTGGGAGGGGAACAATATTTTTAGATTTTGGGGTGGTATTTGTCACGTAGGGGATCTCATTTTAAGCCTTTACAGCCCCCAAATGGCCTTGTATATAATGGGGGGCAGGCTATTTTTGGTTTTGTGTTAAAATCTTGCAGCTGCAATGTCGATTTGTATGTTTTCTCTAAAGCCATACATCTTCGAAGCATTTTGGATACATGCTACAGATGCACCACTTTACAGGCAGAGTAACCCCCCCCCCTCAAGCTTACTAGCTTTACTAGCTTTAGGGCTAGTTCTCTCCATAGAAACGCAGTTCAAATGCATGTGCTTTTTGATGCAATCCAGTGCATTTATGATAAGTTTTTGGTGTGTTTTTGATGCAGTCCAATACTTTTTTCCATCTTCTTTTTTCTTAACCACTTCAGCCCCGGAAGGATTTACCCCCTTCCTGACCAGAGCACTTTTTACAATTTGGCATTGCGTCGCTTTAACTGCTAATTGCACGGTCATGCAATGCTGTACCCAAACGAAATTTGCGTCCTTTTCTTCCCACAAATAGAGCTTTCTTTTGATGGTATTTGATCACCTCTGCGGTTTTTATTTTTTGCGCTATAAATGGGAAAAAAATGAAAATTTTGAAAAAAAATGATATTTTCTACTTTTTGTTATAAAAAAAATCCAATAAACTCAATTTTAGTCATACATTCAGGCCAAAATGTATTCAGTCACATGTCTTTGGTAAAAAAATGTCAATAAGCGTATATTTATTGGTTTGCGCAAAAGTTATAGCGTCTACAAACTAGGGTACATTTTCTGGAATTTACAAAGCTTTTAGTTTATGACTGCCTATGTCATTTCTTGAGGTGCTTGTGACGGATCCTATCCCACACTCCACTGAGTGCCTCCGTCAATAACACCGCTTACTCCAGTATGACCATCAGACAGATATAATATTATAGCTGCAGTAAATACAAGTCTAGTCGATAATAGCTTGTAGAATCTTGACTCCTTTATTGGACAGAACACAGCCTTTTTATACACATTTAACACAAGGGGTTAGATAACGAGGTAGGGCTGACTCATGGACACTCCCCCCTCCCCTCTAGCAAAAACTTAAAAGACAATAATATAATTAACATGTTAATTAACACAACACTTAAGGCAGACCTGGTGACCAGACAGTTCGTCTCTGCAGGTTAATGTGATCAGCTCTTTCAAGAATCATGTATTGGGCAAGTTAAAAAAAAATAAAAGATTAATATAGAAATACCAAATAACAGGGTGAATGTGGACAGAAAAAGGTCCTTGCAGCCAGTGTCCGCGACAGTGCCCCCCCCTGTCCCATAGTCCGGCAGACCCAACTAGATCCACCACGGGTCAGCTTGGGGCTGTCCGGGAGAGTTTTATAGTTCCGTTTGCCGGGAAAGTCCATCAGCATTCCCATTCTGCTTTCCTGGCCGATACTGTATGGTAAAATTGTAGGGCTGCAGTGCCAAGCTCCATCGTAACAAACGTCCATTATCCCCGGAGACCCGATTAAGCCAGATTAATGGATTGTGGTCGGTGAGCACCGTAAAAGATCGTCCGTAGAGATAAGGTTGGAATTTCTTGAGAGCCCACACCAGCGCCAAACACTCCTTCTCCACGGCTGCATAACCGACTTCCCTGGGTAGCAGCTTCCGACTGATGTAGGCCACTGGGTGCTCACCGCCATCAGGTCCTACTTGGCTCAGTACTACCCCCAGACCGAATGTAGAGGCATCTGTGTGGACACAAAAACGTTTGGTTGGGTCAGGGGCAGCTAGAACAGGAGCTGAAGTTAGTGCATTCTTTAATTGTTGGAAGGCAGCTTCACACTCAGGGGACCACAGTACCTGTCGGGGAAGGTGCTTCTTAGTCAGGTCTGTCAGGGGCTTAGCGATGGAACTATATTGCGGGACAAATTTCCTATAGTACCCAGCTGTGCCGAGGAACGCCAGGACCTGGGTTTTAGTACGGGGGGTTGGCCACTTGGCAACGGCCTCAATCTTAGCAGGTTCAGGTCGTTGTTGTCCACTGCCTACTCGATGTCCAAGGTACTGTACCTCGGACATCCCTATGCTGCATTTCTCTGGCTTAAGGGTTAGTCCTGCAGCCTTGATGCGGTCTAGCACGACACCCAGATGAACCAGATGGTCCTCCCAGGTATCACTGTAGATCGCAATGTCGTCCAGATATGCACAAGCATAGTCCTGGAGGCCATCGAGGAGTTGGTCTACCATCCTCTGGAAAGTCGCCGGTGCATTCTTCATCCCAAATGGCATTACTTTAGACTGGTATAAGCCAAATGGGGTAATGAACGCCGATTTCGGAATAGATTCCGCATCCAGAGGAATTTGCCAGTATCCTTTGCATAGGTCAAGGGTTGTCAGGAATTTTCCCCGAGCAATGCGATCTAACAGATCATCGACCCGGGGCATAGGGTAAGCATCAGTGGTGGTGCACTCATTTAATCTGCGGTAGTCTACACAGAAGCGAGTTGTGCCATCCCGCTTCGGTACAAGGACCACCGGGGAAGCCCAGGGGCTGCTGGATGGCTCAATGACTCCCAATTCAAGCATCTCCTTAATCTCATGACGCATCCCCTCTCTCACTGCGTCAGGTATCCGGTAAGCTGCCTGTCTTAGTGGCAGTTGTCCCGGGGTCTCCACACGGTGCACTGCCATAGTAGTGTACCCAGGGACTGTGGAGAACATTTCCCTTCTCTGACTAAGGACCTGTCTAGCTTGTTCTCTCTGCGTCGGCCCTAGCTGGTCGTCAAGCTTTATCATCTCTATCCCTGCAGTAATTCTATTTAGCTCCGGGAGCACCAGCAGGGGAAGATTCTCAGAATCTTCCACAGCTGGAGCACATATAGCGGCTACCTCTCCTGATCTTTCCCAGTATGCTTTCAACATGTTCACATGAAAGGTCCGTCGGACTCTTTCATCCGAACATTTAGCCACTAGGTAGGTTGTGTCACAGAGCTTTGCCACAACCCGGTAAGGTCCCTGCCAAGTGGCCTGTAACTTGTCCTGCTTGGTTGGTCTGAGGGCAAGAACCTTCTGCCCAACCTCCAGAGTGCGGTTCCGAGCAGTACGATCGTACCATCGTTTCTGCCACCTTTGGGCAGCCCGAAGGTTCTCCTGGACAGTGTCCGTGAGCTCCTTCAGTCTGTCCCTAAACTCAAGAACGTATGCTACGATGGAGGACCCTTGGGGATCAATTCCCCCTTCCCAGTGGGCTCTGACTAGATCTAGGGGCCCCCTCACCCGCCTCCCATACAGTAACTCAAATGGGGAGAACCCAGTAGATTCCTGCGGCACCTCCCGATAAGCGAAGAGAAGGTGTGGCAGATATCTCTCCCAATCCCTGTGAGAGGTTGCAAATGTCCTAAGCAGCTGTTTCAGTGTTCCATTGAACCTCTCACACAGTCCGTTGGTCTGGGGGTGATAGGGAGAGCTCTGTAGGGGCTTTATCCCACACAGCCTCCATAACTGCTGAGTGAGCTCAGCAGTGAACTGGGTCCCCTGGTCAGAGATGATTTCCCGAGGGAAACCCACCCTGGCAAAGATCCGGAGCAAAGCATCAGCCACAGTTTCTGCATGGATATTTGCCAGGGGAATGGCCTCCGGGTACCGGGTGGCATAATCCACCACAGTAAGGATATATCTCTTCCCAGAAGGACTAGGTCTGGGCAATGGTCCAACCAGGTCTACGGCAACACGGCTAAAGGGTTCATCAATGATCGGTAAAGGGTGTAGGGGAGCTTTCAGCGGGCCCCCATGCTTACCCACCCGCTGGCATGTGTCACAGGTCCGGCAATACTGTCGGACATCCCCTGTAATCCCCGGCCAAAAAAACGACTGAGTCAGACGGTGGAGGGTCCGGGACATCCCCATGTGTCCGGCTAAGGGTATGTCATGCCCAATGTGCAGCAGGTCATGACGATATTTCTGCGGCACAACCAGCTGCCGCTTGGGTGGATGGGAGGCTGTCTTTCCCTCAGTAACCCGATAGAGTAATCCCTGGACCCACTCTATTCGCTCCCTCTCCAACCCCCCAGGGTCCAATCCTGCTCTTTCCCTATAGCTAGCTAAGGAAGGGTCGCTAAGAGTTGCCTGAGCAAATTCTTGGGGAGAAGCCCAAGTCGGGATAGGGTTAGTTGGGGTAGTACAGTCTAGGTCAGGGGTGACAGGTCTTACCTGGGTCCCGTCCTCGAGGGAGCGCACCTCCATCCGGGCTTGCTGGCGGGTGGTAACAGGATAGGCTTCCGGGGATACATCCAGGGAGAAGGCTGAATTTAAACGTCCCAAATCGTTGCCCAACAAAACCTCTGCAGGTAAGTTCTGCATTATTCCCACTTCCACTTCTTTGACCCCCGAACCCCAATCAAGGTGAACCCTGGCAGTGGGGACCCGCATAACATTTCCCCCGGCCACCCGCACAGCCACAGACCGTCCCGTCTGCTCTGCCGGGTTTATCATTCGGGACTGTATCAGGGTAATAGTAGCTCCCGTGTCCCGCAGTCCCTGGGCAGCCCGACCATTAATCCACACGGCTTGTCGATGGTGCAAACGATTATCTGTAGTGGCAGCTTGCACAGGGTCTGCCTCATGTAGAATTCCAATATTCTCCTCGCTTGGGTAAGTCACATCATCTCTCTCCAGACAGTGTGCAGCAGCCCGGGCAGGTCCAAGGGGCCTGTTGTTCCGCGCGTCCTGGGAAACATTCTGCGGACAATACCTCCTAACATGCCCTGATTGGTTGCATCTGTAGCAGAGGTCCCCTTTTCCTTGTGAAGATGGTAGCTGAGTGGGGCCGGGGATTGACGGCTGGTATGGAGGGGCAACGCTCCGTGGAATGTTGGGGACAGGCCGAGCTGGGGTCTTAGGCTCTGGTGGTACAGTCCGCCTTGAATCCACGTATTGGTCAGCTAGGGTGGCAGCTTCATCTACTGTGACTGGCCGCCGATCCTTTACCCAGTCTCTAACTTCATGTGGGGTATGATCATAGAATTGTTCCAGGAGGATTAGCTGGAGCGCATCTGCCATGGTAACAGCTTGGCGCCCGGTCATCCAACTCTCTGCTGCTCGGGTCATTTGATGAGCCCATTCTGTGTAAGGCTCTCTCTCCTTTCGGCGGAGGTTGCGAAACCTCAAACGGTGTGCCTCTGGAGTAATGCCGAAGCGAGCCAATAGTCTTTCTTTTACCCGGTCATAGTCCTGGCTGATCTCATCAGGGACATTATTGTACGCCTCTGCAGCCCTTCCTGTGAGACGGCTGACCAGGAGCGTGACCCAATCTGCTTTATTGACACCTTGGAGACCGCATTGACGCTCAAACATTTGCAGGTAAACATCCATCTCATCTTCACCATCTTGAAACATGCGGAAGGCGGCATAGGGTAGCTTTTTGCGGGCCGCTGGAGCTTCCCGGTTGAACATAACTGACGCTCTTTGGTCCCGCTGGAGTTCAGCCATTCGCAGCTGGGACACCTCTGTTAACACTTGACTGATAACCTCCTGCGGGGGGTGAGTACCATACAAGGCCAGTCGCCACTGGACGTCACGCTGGAACTTTGCCGCCTCTGAGGTATCTGCTGGTGGGTTACTGGCCTGGTCAATCTCCATTAGTTCGGTGATGAGAGTCGCTTTGGATTTGTTGCTGGAGACTTTTCCACGGGCTTCCAAGAGATCCTTCAAGGTGCTGCGCTTGAGTCTGGCGTAGTGATGTTCCATCTGCTGTTAGGAGCAGGGGGTCCCGGTGGTGATTTGGGTGTGCCTAGGCAAGAGGAGCATCCCACTGCTGCCACCAATTGTGACGGATCCTATCCCACACTCCACTGAGTGCCTCCGTCAATAACACCGCTTACTCCAGTATGACCATCAGACAGATATAATATTATAGCTGCAGTAAATACAAGTCTAGTCGATAATAGCTTGTAGAATCTTGACTCCTTTATTGGACAGAACACAGCCTTTTTATACACATTTAACACAAGGGGTTAGATAACGAGGTAGGGCTGACTCATGGACACTCCCCCCTCCCCTCTAGCAAAAACTTAAAAGACAATAATATAATTAACATGTTAATTAACACAACACTTAAGGCAGACCTGGTGACCAGACAGTTCGTCTCTGCAGGTTAATGTGATCAGCTCTTTCAAGAATCATGTATTGGGCAAGTTAAAAAAAAATAAAAGATTAATATAGAAATACCAAATAACAGGGTGAATGTGGACAGAAAAAGGTCCTTGCAGCCAGTGTCCGCGACAGTGCTAAAATGGCAGAGCAGTACAAAACCCCCCTAAATGACCCCATTTTGGAAAGTAGACACCCAAAGGAAATTGCTGAGAGGCATGTTGAGCCCATTGAATATTAATTTTTTTGTCCCAAGTGATTAAATAATGACAAAAAAAAAAAATTTACAAAAAGTTGTCACTAAATGATATATTGCTCACACAGGCCATGGGCATATGTGGAACCCCAAAATACATTCAGCTGCTTCTCCTGAGTACGGGGATACCACATGTGTGGGACTTTTTGGGAGCCTAGCCACGTACGGGGCCCCAAAAACCAATCACCGCCTTCAAGATTTCTAAGGGCGTAAATTTTTTATTTCACTCCTCACTACCTATCACAGTTTTGAAGGCCATAAAATGCCCAGATGGCACAACCCCCCCCCAAATGACCCCATTTTGAAAAGTAGACACCCCAAGCTATTTGCTGAGAGGCATGTTGAGTCCATGGAATATTTTATATTTTGACACAAGTTGCGGGAAAGTGACAAATTTTTTTTTTTGTACAAAGTTGTCACTAAATGATATATTGCTCACACACGCCATGGGCATATGTGGAATTGCACCCCAAAATACATTTAGCTGCCTTCCTGAGTATGGGGATACCACATGTGTGGGACTTTTTGGGAGCCTAGCCGCGTACGGGACCCCGAAAGCCAAGCACTGCCTTCAGGCTTTCTAAGGGCATAAATTTTTGATTTCACTCTTCACTGCCTATCAGTTTCGGAGGCCATGGAATGCCCAGGTGGCACAAACCCCCCAAATGACCCCATTTTGGAAAGTAGACACCCCAAGCTATTTGCTGAGAGGCATGGTGAGTATTTTGCAGCTCTCATTTGTTTTTGAAAATGAAGAAAGACAAGAAAAAATATATATATTTTTTTTTTTCAATTTTCAAAACTTTGTGACAAAAAGTGAGGTCTGCAAAATACTCACTATACCTCTCAGCAAATAGCTTGTGGTGTCTACTTTCCAAAATAGGGTCATTTGGGGGGGGGGGTTGCCACCTGGGCATTCCATGGCCTCCGAAACTGTGATAGGCAGTGAAGAGTGAAATCAAAAATTTACGCCCTTAGAAAGCCTGAAGGCGGTGCTTGAATTTCGGGGTCCTGTACGTGGCTAGGCTCCCAAAAAGTCTCACACATGTGGTATCCCCGTACTCAGGAGAAGCAACAGAATGTATTTTGGGGTGTAATTTCACATATTCCCATGGCATGTTTGAGCAATATATCATTTAGTGACAACTTTGTGAAAAAAAAATAAAAAAAATTGTCTTTTTCCCGCAACTTGTGTCACAATATAAAATATTCCATGGACTCAACATGCCTCTCAGCAAATAGCTTGGGGTGTCTACTTTCCAAAATGGGGTCATTTGGGGGGGTTTGAACTGTCCTGGAATTTTATCCACAACATTTAGAAGCTTATGTCACAAATCACCCACTCTTCTAACCACTTGAAGACAAAGCCCTTTCTGACACTTTGTTTACATGAAAAAACATTTTTTTTTGCAAGAAAATTACTTTGAACCCCCAAACATTATATATTTTTTTTAAAGAAAATGCCCTACAGATTAAAATGGTGGGTGTTTCATTTTTTTTTCACACAGTATTTGCGCAGCGATTTTTCAAATGCATTTTTTTGGGGAAAAAACACACGTTTTTAAATTTTATTGCACTAAAACACACTATATTGCCCAAATGTTTGATGGAATAAAAAAGATGATCTTAGGCCGAGTACATGGATACCAAACATGACATGCTTTAAAATTGCGCACAAACGTGCAGTGGCGACAAACTAAATACATTTTTAAAAGCCTTTAAAAGCCTTTACAGGTTACCACTTTAGATTTACAGAGGAGGTCTACTGCTAAAATTACTGCCCTCAATCTGACCTTCACGGTGATACCTCACATGCATGGTGAAATTGCTGTTTACATTTGACGCCAGACCGACGCTTGCATTCGCCTTTGCGCGAGAGCAGGGGGGGACAGGGGTGCTTTTTTTTTTTTTTTTTCTTTATTATTTTTTTTCTTTTTTATCTTATTTTTAAACTGTTCCTTTCATTTTTTATTTTTTTTAATCATTTTTATTGTTCTCTCAGGGAATGTAAATATCCCCTATGATAGCAATAGGTAGTGACAGGTACTCTTTTTTGAAAAAATTGGGGTCTATTAGACCCTAGATCTCTCCTCTGCCCTCAAAGCATCTGACCACACCAAGATCGGTGTGATAAAATGCTTTCCCAATTTCCCAATGGCGCTGTTTACATCCGGCGAAATCTAAGTCATGAAATGCTCGTAACTTCCGGTTTCTTAGGCCATAGAGATGTTTGGAGCCACTCTGGTCTCTGATCAGCTCTATGGTCAGCTGGCTGAATCACCGGCTGCATTCTCAGGTTCCCTGTTGAGACAGGAGAGCCAGAGAAAAACATGGAAGATGGGGGGGGTAACTGTAACTTTTATAACTGTAACCAGTTCCAGGTTCGGGTCTCTCAAAATCTGATGGCATCTTGGGAGACCCTGTGTTAGTGTGCCTAGTCTGTGCAATGTTGTACGCTAATACTCAACTAGTGTATGGTAGCGTTCAAAACATTCACCAATGCAAAGACCAGGATTGTCAGGACAGGATGGACAATAATAGCGAGTGTCACGCCTATATCCGCGCTTGCTGCAGACACAACATCTTTTTTGGGGGGGTTCGTTGGGTAGGGGTACTCGGGAGGACATAAAGAAAATGCCTCTCATGCAGCCGACTGCATTTGATTGGGATGTGAATGGGGAGAGTACGGGCGCTGCAGAAGTGGTGGGTTCCCAATTATTAGGATTGGCGAATGCAGCAGGAAGGGCATTATGGGCATGACGGGCCTGTGTTTGTCTTCTTCTTGGTGGCAGCGGGGCACTACTTGTGCTTGCCACCTCACCAGCTTGAACTGCACTTATGGGACTCGCCACGTCACCAAGTGTTACTGCAGTGCTGGTTTGACTATGACCGGGGTGCACTAGGCCGCTGGTGCTTGCCAATTCACCAAAACGCTACCAAAAAACTGTTAGCGATCGCAGGGATCACGCCTGACTCTGCGAATGCTGCAGTTATGTGTGTTTAGTGTTTTGTAAGTGACAGTGATCGATCGATACTGCACTTGGGTGGGCTGGGCCGAGCCGGGCAGAGGGGCAAAAAGCAGGTGCTAGCAGGTATCTGGGCTGATCCTACTAACACTGCATTTTTGAGAACCCTAAACTGCTGGGGACGCTAGTATAGATCTGATCGGATCAGATATTAATCCGTTCAGATACTATACCACTAAGGGAGGCGTATGCTGCGTGTGTAAGTGGTACTGGCGCTAACCTGGCGCTGCCTGGGGCGACGCAGACCCTATCTGACCCTAAAACCTAAGTTATATCATCGCCGGGCGATCAGGGGGCTAAACCTTTATTAGGTAATAAACGGCGGGTGCCCTGACACTATAAAAAATAAACTAATTAACCAGCGTCACCCGTAACAGTTATACGGTGATCACTGGTGAAAGGGTTAACTAGGGGGCAATCAAGGGGTTAAAACCTTTATTAGGTAGTATATGGGGGTCCCTGACGCTATAAAACGCTGACGGCGAACCTATATATTTACCTCCCTAACTAGCGTCACCAGTGACACTAATACAGCGATCAGAAAAATGATTGCTTAGTGACACTGGCGATGGGGGGGTGATCAAGGGTTTAAAACTTTATTGGGGGGGTTAGGGGGGTACCCTAGACCTAAAGGGGGCTAACACTAACTGCCCTACCACACTAACTGTCACAAACTGACACCAATGCAGTAATCAGAAAAAAAAAAACTGCTTGGTGTCACTGTGACGGGGGGTGATTAGGGGGTGATCGGGGGGTGTAATGTGTGCCTGGCGTGTTCTACTGTGTGTGTGTTGAGTTGTGCAACTCACTCAGATGTCTTCTCTCCTCGGCGCCGGAACAGAAAATACCGATCCGAGGAGAGATGACATCACTTCCTCTGCTGCTGTTTACTATACAGCAGCAGAGGAAGAATCTCATTGGCTGGGAGCGATCGCGAGGGGGGGGCCATGAATGGATGGTCTCCCCCTCACCTCTGATCGCTCCCAGACAGAAGCCGACGGCCTCGGGCACTGGGGGGGTCCTGTCGGACCCCCCGCCCGTGAGAGGCAGATCACGTACCAGATACGTGATTTTGCCTGCCCGTGCCATTCTGCTGCAATATATCTGCGTGAGGTGGTCGGCAAGTGGTTAATCTTAATTAAGGACATGCTGGATGATGTGTTTAATTTTGGACAGGAGGGTGGCTTATTTTGTGCTAGCTGTATTTGGGTTGGTCTGGGCATGCTCAGGAACTTTGCTTTTTTTTCCTGTGCCTTTTGGTGTGTGAAATGCATTTGGGTTGGTCTGGGCATGCTCAGGGACTTTATTTTTTTGTGTGTGTGTGAACAGCACTTGGATGTTTCTGGGCATGCTCAGAGAGTGTGTTTTTTGGGTTAGTAATTTAAGGACATCCTTAACAGGTGTACCCACTTTGAAGTTCCATCTCTACATTGGGTGAACTTGCATTTTGTGTGTTTCATGGACTGTGCATGTGTTTTCAATTGCCTCATTAGCATACAAACCTATGTTATATAAAGCTTGCAGATAGCATTCCTTACCTTGCCCTGAAAAGAGGCAGGATTGTGTGATGGTCTGAATTTTTCTTTGCTGAGCTCAATGAAGCGAAAGGGGATTCACAACACCCTGTGGTTTCAGGTTATGCCTGGTCATTTGCATAAAGTGAGTTTGGAGTTCCTTGTTCAGGATTTGCTGAAAAAATCAGTTGGAGTGGAACCACGTCACATCTATTGTATCCAGGACAATGCAGCACCAAGGTACTATGATGTTTCTTTTGTACATAGCAATTTTTGCATGGGAGTTATTGAGAAGTGTAAGGAATTGGAGAAATATAACCATGAGTCTATAAGGCCTTTCATAGTGGAACCCTTGTATGCTATGGAGGAGAAACCATTGGTTGTTCACCTGTTTAACCCCTTCACAGACATTGCCTTGGTAGTGGCCTTTTTGAAGAGATATTGCTCTGCAGTGAAGGGAGGCTTTAGGCTGACTAATCGTCTGGGGATCTTTAATGGCAAATTAAAGTTTTTTTGTCAAGCTGAAGGTGGATTCTGAAAGGATTGGTGGAGTGCGGCATCCGCCAGCTAATTTTTCAGTAGCAGGAAATAGAGGGTTTCTCTACTACCCTTGTCAACCGACATACTGCAGAAGATGTCATAAGTTTGGGCATACCAGAGACAAATGTAATGTGCAGATGCACTGCCTGAACTGTGGGGAGGAGGGACATGAGGCTGGGGCTTGCTTGATTAATATGTGGACAGCATGATCATACAGTGAAGATTTGTCCAAAAGTAAGAAGGGCCTATGTCTCTCATGCTGAAGCTGTCAGGCGCACTGCTGAGAGTGGACGACCAGTGTCCACACAGGTGCTGTCTGACTCTCCTGCAAGACAGGAAGAGGAGGAGGTGGTGGTGGAAGAGGAAGAAAGTGGGCACCAGGGTGTGGAGGAGAGAGTGAAGGAATGATTAGAAGTGCCACCCACCAGTGTGGAGCCATTAACAGCAGAAAGTGGAGCAGAGGTGGAGAGGGCAGTGGAGGAGGCTATGGAGGAGTTGGCAGCAGCCTTAAAGTGGGAGCCGGAGGTGCAGGAAGCCCAAGAAGAGGAGATGGAAAAGCTGGAGACACTGGGTGCCAAGACCAAGGTGGACGCTTTGGAGAGCCCTAAGAAGAGAAGGGCTAAGAAATTGAAAGTAGAGACAGTTGGAATTGAAACAAGTAACCCATTTGAGGTTCTGGGGGATGTTGGAGTGGAGGTAGAATCACCATCACTAAGTTCGGGGACTCCAGAAATTTTTCAGCCGGCCACATTGTCGCCTAGTCAGGAGTTTTTGGATGATGAAAGCGTTATGGCCCTGAGGAATGTATGTCAGCTTTCTGGTTTAAGTGATAGGTCTGGGGGTGAATGAGCATCAAGCTGGTGTCCCTTAATGAGGGGTTTTGGGTCTCCTGCTAGACAGTGTGCCGTTTTTGAGGACTTGAAGGTCAATGGAGGAGACATCACCTGTCTACAGGAGTGTTTTTTTTAATCGACTGCCCAAGTCTCCGGAGTGGGTGGTGGATTACATATGGTTGGCAGTTGGGGAAAATAGGAATGCTGAGGTAGGCATTATCATTACAAATAGAAATATTCGCATTATGTCTCATTTTGTGTTAGTGCCAGGAAAATTAATTATGGCAGATTTAGTTTTGTTTAACCAGGAGTTTAGGCTTTTTAATTTATATGCTCCTGTGAATATCCAGAAATGCCTTGAATTTTTTTTGAAGTTACATGCAGTGGGAGGGAGATCTAGTGTGATCATGGGTGATTTTAATACGATTCAATTTGTGAAAGATCGGATAGGAGTAGTGGAGACTAAGTTAGATGTAGCTAGCACTATGCTAAATGGGGTAATTCAGGACTTGCATCTAAATGATGCTCATACTGTTCTGGGTTTGGTGGATCCATATTTCACTTTTTTTCAGAGTGTGGGCGCACCAAATCCAGAATTGATTTATGTTTGTTTTCTGATACGTAGAAATGTGCTAATGTTAAACACAGGCCGGTAATTTTTTCAGACCATGTGGCAGTGTATGTTGATTTGAGTATGGGAGATAGTATTACGTTTGGTTTAGGGGTGTTGAGGTTAAATAGTTTATTGTTGCAGGACGAGCATGTCAAAGCCCATTTTAGTAATGTATATAGTAGATGGGTTAATAGGAAAAAATATTTTAGTAATATTTTGGGGTGGTGGGATTGGGTCAAAAGGAAAATTAAATTATTTTTTTTAAAAAAAGAGTAGGGATAAAAGTAGCACTGAGAAAAGGAGATATTCTCGGTTACAAGTCAGGTTGGCTACATTATATTCATTCAGAAATATGGGCTATGACATGGCTGATGAAATAGACCATGTTAGGAAGAGGATTAAAGAGGTATTAACTGAAACAGGAAAACAAATTATTTTTCAAGCAAGAATTAAACACCTGGAGCAGGATGAAAAATTTTCTAGATTTCTTTTCAAGAAGGTTTGTAAGGAAAAAGGAGTGTTTGAGGGTGTGTATGATGAAGAAGAGAGGGAACGTAAGGGAGAGAATGTGCTGGAATGCGTAACTAAATTTTATGAATGATTGTATGAGGGAGTGTGTGTTGATGAGTCAGATACTAGAATGATTGATATGGTAGAGGATAATTTAGATGAGGATGATAAGGTTTTTTTGCAGAAAGCAGTGAACGAGGAGGAGGTGTGGGAAGCTGTGACAAGCATGGGGGCTAATAAAACCCCGGGAGGGGATGACTTACCAAGTGAGTTTTTTCAATTGTTTTGGGATATTATTAAGCGGGATGTGGTTGAGGTATTTAGTTACATGATGAGGGAAGGCATTATATCCAAATCTGTGAGAGAGGGGGTAGTGGTATTAATTTATAAGAAGGGGGATAAGATGGATATTCAAAATTGGAGGCCTATCTCCTTACTAAATTCAGACTACAAGGTCTTTGCAAAAATGGTGGCGAGGGGATTATCTAAGGTCATTAGTAGGATGGTTAGCGAGATGCAGGCCTGTGCAGTGCCGGGTCGAATGATCTCAGAGAATTTAATTTTAGTTAGGGATATAATTAATCTTTGTAAAGATAGGAATAGTTTGATTATCCTGACATCATTTGACCTTGAGAAGGCATATGATAAAGCGAATCATGAGTTTTTGTGGGAGGTGTTGAAGCGGATGGGTATACCACAGCTGCTCATTAATGTAATAAAACGGTTGTATTGGGGGATCAGTAGTCGGGTTCTGGTTAATGGGAGTTTGGGGCGGGCTTTTTTGGTTAAATTTGGGGTGAGACAGGGGTGCCCCCTGTCCCCTATTCATTTTATTTGTTTTATTGATCCACTGTTAAGGATGATACAGAGGGATAAGGTGGTGAGGGTTTTTTGGTGCCTGGGAGTGGGGGGAAAATTGTGAAATGTTTAGGTTATATGGATGACGTGGTGGCAGTGTGTCAGTCGGTGGTGGGTGTAAGGAGGGTGAAGTTACTTTTGTCTATTTTTTGTGAATGTGCAGGAATGAGTGTGAATTGGAATAAGTGTAGTTTGGGTGTGCATGGAAGACAAGTGGAATGTGTTAATGATCAGATTGGGAAGGTTGAGGATGGAGTGAGGATTTTGGGTATTGTGTTTGACTATGGAATGAAAGGGGAAGTGTGCTGGAATGAAGTGGGAGAAAAGATAGTCAAGAAGTTGAGGTTTTGGTGTCTAAGAAAATTGTCGATTTATGGGAAAGTTTTAGTAGTCAAGGCAGTAATCTTACCTTTAATTTTGTATGCAAGTAATATCTTCCCTCCGGGGGAGATAAGATTGAGGAAAATTAATAAGTTATTGTTTACCTTTTTATGGGGGTCAAAAATGGAAAGAGCCAAGAGAGAATATGTGTGTAGACGTGAATGTAATGGTGGGTTGGGTTTTCCGAATGCGAGAGTGTTTTTGTTAATGCATTATTGGTTTTGCGTGGTGAAAGTTTTGAGGAATGGTGGAGTGTGTGCTAGGATGATGGCTTTTTCGTGTGGGTGGTTGTTTAACCACTAATCAATATGAGGATAGGAGTTGCCTATCATCAATTCAACCGAGTCACTACCTATTACACTTTTGAAGGCCCTGGAGAACCAGGACAATGACATGTGACACTGATGACAAATGGCACTGATACGTGGCACTGATGACAGATGACACTGATACGTGGCACTGACACTGATGTGGCACTGATGACAGATGGCACTAATACATGGCACTGATGACAGATGGCACTAATACATGGCACTGATACATGGCACTGACAGATGGCACTAATATGTGGCACTGATGACACGTGACACTGATGACAGATGGCACTGGTTGCTTAAAAGGATTCTACTTCAGTTAGATTACAGACAAAGCGTAAAAAAATATGTGGCACTGATGACACGTGGCGCTGATGACAAATGGCACTGATGACAGATGGCACTAATATGTGGCACTGATGACACGTGGCGCTGATGACAAATGGCACTGATGACAGATGGCACTAATATGTGGCACTGATGACACGTGGCACTGATGAAAGATGGCACTAATATGTGGCACTGATGACAGATGGCACTAATACAGGGCACTGATGACAGATGGCACTAATACGTGGCACTGATGACACTGATGACAGATGGCACTGATGACAGATGGCACTGATACGTGGCACTGATGACACGTGACACTGATGACAGATGGCACTATGTGGCACTGATGACAGATGGCACTTATACGTGGCACTGGGGACAGATGGCAGTGGGGACAGATGGCACTGGGGAAAGATGGCAGGGGCATGACAGCAGGGACAGATGGCAGGACAGATAACAGTGCTGACACTTTTTTTATTCTTCTGTTTACTTACCGCCACAGCGGTTCGCTCTCCCTCCTCACACGCTGTCTCTGTGTGAGGAGGGAGAGCCGGCGATGAGAGATGATCTCATATGTTTACATATGAGATCCTCTCTCATTGGCAGAGCGATCGCACTGTAAACGGCTGCTGTCATTGGCCGTTTACGGCGATCTGTGGCTGGCTGTGTCCGAGGGACACGGCCAGCACAAAATTCCCTGACGCGCGCCCGCGGGAGCGCGCAACGCAGAAGTGAACAGGAGGACGTCCAGGGACGCCCTCCCGGCAATTGGAGTCCACGCTGTAGCCGTCTTTCAGCTATAGCGCAGACGCTTAGTGGTTAATAGGTTCATCCAGAGCTCTATTCATTCAGAGGGGTCTACACCTGGATATAAGGGGATATGACAGTATTTGGCCCAGGGTTCCCAGGTGAGTTCAAATATATGGGTTTTGTCTTGTATAATGCTGACTATTTTCTCCTGTGCCATGATTCACCGCTGCGAATGGGACTGCAGTTTTTTTACAATGGGCAGCTATTGTAATTTTGGTGCTCAACAGGATGAAGAAAATCAGTGCTTGTGTATGTTTGTCTACTTTATTCACTTTAGGGTTAAGGAGTGCTATGTCTGGTGTTTGGGGGACCTGAACGGTCGTCACTCTGCATATCAGAGAAAATACTTTATTCCATAGACTCCTTATGCGTGGCCATGACCAAGAAGAAGAAGATAGAAGACGCCGCGGAGGAGATGCTGGACGAGAACGCTGGAGGAAGAACCAGAAGAGCCAGAAGAACCAGAAGAAGAAGAAGATGAAGGAAGATAGAAGAAAGAAGAAGCATTTAAATAAAGGAATGGTCAAAAACTATCTCTTGTCATTTTTAACATTTTTGACAGTTTTTTAGTGAAATGGTAGGGGTAAGTACACCCTTACCATTTCACACAGGGGGGGGTCCGGGATCTGGGGGTCCCCTTGTTAAAGGGGGCTTCCAGATTCCGATAAGCCCCCCACCCGCAGACCCCCACAACCACCGGCCAGGGTTGTGGGGATGAGGCCCTTGTCCTCATCAACATGGGGACAAGGTGTTTTGGGGGGCTACCCCAAAGCACCCTCCCAATGTTGAGGGCATGTGGCCTGGTACGGTTCAGGAGGGGGGGCGCACTCTCGTCCCCCCCTCTTTTCCTGCGGCCTGCCAGGTTGCGTGCTCGGATAAGGGTCTGGTATGGATTTTTGGGGGGACCCCACGCCGTTTTTTTTTTTTGTTTTTTGGCGCGGGGTTCCCCTTAAAATCCATACCAGACCTGAAGGGTCTGGTATGGAATTTAGGTGGAACCCCACGTCATTTTTTTTTAAAATTTTGGCCAGGGTTCCCCTTAATATCCATACCAGACCTGAAGGGCCTGGTATGGAATTTAGGGGGACCCCCACGTCATTTTTTTTTAAATTTTGGTTCGGGGTTTCCCTATGGGGAATTCCCATGCCGTTTTTATCAATGAACTTCTATGTGTATTATCGGCAATGCAATAGCCGCGGGTAGTTTTAAATGGGTTTTTTCCTTCTGTTCGCATGTTCTGGTGTGAACCGAACAGGGGGGTGTTCGGCTCATCCCTAATATCAATATCTATATCTATATATATATATATATACACCCTGTTCCAAATTATTATGCAAATTCTATTTCAGTGTCATAAAGCTTAAAGCGGGGTTCCACTCAAATTTTTAACTTAATCTTACCCCCTTCAGTTAATTGCATAGATGTTCAAATGCTGCCCAAAAATTTTTTTTATCGCTGTAATTACCTTTATATTGTACTTTATTGTGGCACTTCCTGTCTCTCCTCCCATGGGAGTAGGCGTGTTTATTGCTTTTCCCCGGCGCCGCACTGTCTCCTGGGAGCTTAGTGTCAGGCTTCCCAAGATTCAGTGCGGGAACAATGATCATGCTTGTGAACAAGCTGTGAATGAACAGCATTCACCGCATCCAGGAAATCAATGCTTGTGGGCTTCACATGCCCACAAGCAAGATGGAAACAGCCAGCATCATATTTTTAAAGTTATTCTTCAGTACGAAAACAGACAGAGGCTTAAATATTACACCCAAACTGTGAGTATTATTTTGGGATTAGCAAAGTGTCTCAATGACCTACAAAAAAAAAAGATTGGTCGCCGGACTCCCGCTTTAAATATTTTGTTTTTTCAGTTTAAGGGCTCTTTCACATGGGGCCGATCCCCACTGAGCAGGAAGATGACAGGTCCATCGCTGCACACTGTGCAGCGATGGACCTGTCAGAGCGCCGCTCTCCCCTATGGGGGATCAGATGATGACGAACCATAGTGTCCGTCGTCACCCGATCCGATCCGAAAATGGATGGAAAAGTAGGGTTTTCCTCCGTTACACTTTTCGGATCGGAGCGGGTCGGATGTCAGCGGACATGTCACCGCTGACATCCGACGCTCCATAGGGATACATGTACGTCCGTTTTTCATCCGAGAATGGAAGGATGAAAAACGGACATACGGACTCCCCGTGTGAAAGAGCCCTTACTCATGGATGGCATTGTGTCTCAGGGCTCTTTTGAACACAGAAAACAATCTCAGACCCCTGTGATAATTAGATTGCCAGGTGAGCCCAATTAAAGAAAAAACTACTAAAGGAGGGTGTTCCACATTATTAAGCAGAGCACCATTTTCAAGCAATATGGGGAAGAAAAAGGATCTCTCTGCTGCCGAAAAGAGTGAAATAGTTCAATGCCTTGGACGAGGTATGAAAACATTAGATATTTCACAAAAACTTAAGCGTGATCATCACACTATTAACCACTTGCCGACCGCCTCACGCCTATATACGTGAGCAGAATGGCACAGGCAGGCAAAATCACGTACCTGATACGCGATGCCTTCCCGCGGGCGGGGGGTCCTATCGGACCCCCCCCCCGGTGCCATAGGCGGTCGGCTCTTGTTCGCGGGTGATGAGAGGTCAGCGGGAGGCCATCCATTGATGGCCACCCCCTCCCGATCGCTCCCAGCGAATCAAATGCTTCCTCTCCCTCTGTAATACAAACAGAGGGAGAGGAAGTGATGTCATCTCTCCTCGAGCCGGTCTTTTCGATCCGGCGCCGAGGAGAGAAGACATCCAAGTAAGTTGCACCAACACTACACTTCCAGTAGAACACGCAGGCACACTTTTCACCCCCCTTCACCCCCCGATCACCCCCTGATCACCCCCCTGTACCCCCTGTCACACTGACACCAATAGCAGTTTTTTTTTTTTTTTGCATTGGTGTCAGTTTGTGACAGTTTTAAGTGTTAGGGCAGTTAGGTTAGCCCCCTTTAGGTCCAGGGTACCCCCCTAACCCCCCCTAATAAAGGTTAACCCCGTGATCACCCCCGTCACCAGTGTCGCTAAGCGATCATTTTTCTGATTGCTGTATTAGTGACACAGGTGACGCTAGTTAGGGAGGTAAGTATATAGGTTCGCCGTCAGTGTTTTAGAGCGACAGGGACCCCCATATACTACCTGCTAAAGGTTTTAACCCCCTGATTGCCCCCTAGTTAACCCTTTCACCAGCGATCACCGTATAACTGTTACGGGTGACGCTGGTAAGTTAGTTTATTTTTTTTATAGTTTATTATAGTTTATTATAGTTTTAGGGCACCCGCCGTTTATTACCTTATAAAGGTTTAACCCCCTAATTGCCCGGCGGTGATATAAGTTACGTTTTTAGGGTCAGATAAGGTCTGCGTCGCCCCAGGCAGCGTCAGGTTAGCGCCAGTACCGCTAAAACCCACGCACGCAGCATACACCTCCCTTAGTGCTATAGTATCTGAGCGGATCGATATCTGATCCGATCAGATCTATACTCCCCAGCAGTTTAGGGTTCCCTGAAACGCAGTGTTAGCGGGATCAGCCCAGATACCTGCTAGCACCTGCGTTTTGCTCCTCGGCCCAGCCCAGCCCAGCCCACCCAAGTGCAGTATCGATCGATAACTGTCACTTACAAAACACTAAGCACACATAACTGCAGCGTTCGCAGAGGCAGGTCTGATCCCTGCGATTGCTAACAGTTTTTTGGTAGCGTTTTGAATTAGTCGCTAACAGTCAGGAGCTTTTTTGCCTGTGAGTCTCACTAGTGTACCCCTAAATTTAGAGCCCAAAATGGCAAATCGAAGGTACACTAGTAAAGAGGCCTACACGTTTCTGAGCATGACAGATAGTGAAGAGGAAGTCACTCATCTGTCAGATTCAGGCTCAGAATACGATCCTGTAGAGGACAGCGGCTCCATGACAGATAGCTCTGATGACGGAGTTGTGGTCCCTGCTAAGGTCAGGCGTACCAGACCCCGAACTTCTTCTGTCCTTGAAGTGCAAGAACCGCAGGGCTCTCGTATGGAGCAGAGAAGTACTGGTGCCACTATTCCTTCTGGTGAACTGGCAAGCACCAGCAGCCTAGTACACCCTGGTCGTACATCCAGCACTGCAGTAACACTTGGTGACGTGGCGAGTCCCATAAGTGCAGTTCAAGCTGGCGAGGTGGCAAGCACAAGTAGTGTCCCACTGCCACCAAGAAGACAAACACAGGCCCGTCCTGCCCATAGTGCCCTTCCTGCTGCATTCGCCAATCCGAATTGGGTACCCACCACTTCTGCAGCACCCGTACTTCCCCCTTTCACTGGCCAACCCGGAATTCAGGTGGAAACAGTTGACTTTATGCCACTGGATTTTAATTCGCTGTTTTTCACCGAAGATCTCTATAGATCTATTGTGGACCAAAGCAATTTATACGCTGGTCAACACATCGCCACTAATCCCCGGTCCTCCCTTGCCAGAGATTGGAAACCAATTACGGTTTCCGAATTTAAGATCTTTCTGGGCCTTTCCCTCCTCATGGGCTTGAATAAAAAGAGTGAGTTGCGGTCATATTGGTCCACTGACCCAATTTACCATTCGCCCTTGTTCTCTGCTTCCATGGCCAGGGCACGATACGAGCAGATTTTGCGGTTCATGCACTTCAACGACAATGAACTCTGTCGTCCTCGTGGAGACCCTGCATACGATCGGCTCTACAAAATTTGGCCCCTCGTAAACCACTTCAACCAACGTTTTGCAGATTTGTTTACTCCCCATCAAGTTGTCTGCGTTGATGAGTCCCTGGTTAAAATTTCTGGCCGCTTGTCATTCAAACAGTACCTTCCCAGCAAGCGTGCCAGATACGGGGTCAAGATGTATAAGCTCGGTGACAGGGCTACAGGCTATACATGTAGTTTTATGGTTTACGAGGGCAAAGATAGTCACGTAGAGCCAACAAACTGCCCTGACTACATAGGAAGCGCTGGCAAGATAGTGTGGGACTTGGTGTCACCCTTATTCGGAAAGGGGTACCACTTGTACGTGGACAATTATTACACGAGCGTGCCACTTTTTAGACACCTTTTTGATCATCAGATTGGAGCATGTGGCACCGTGCGACCTAATCGCCGGGGCTTTCCCCAGCGGCTTGTAGATTCCCATCTTAGGCTGGGGGAGAGAGCCTGCTTGCAGTGTAATAACTTGCTCGCTATGAAGTGGAGGGACAATAAGAATGTTTTCGTTCTTACCTCCCTTCATGCAGACACGACGGTCCAAATTCCTACGGCAACTGGTGTTGTGGAGAAACCCCTCTGTGTCCATGAATATAACCTTAATATGGGAGGGGTGGACCTCAACGACCAGTTGTTGGCGCCATACCTAATTGCCCGTAAGGCCAGACGCTGGTACAAAAAAGTGTCTGTTTATTTATTTCAATTGGCTTTGCTGAACGCTCGTGTGCTATACAGAGCTTCAGGACAGACTGGATCCTTCCTTAAATTCCAGGAAGAGATCGTCAGAGCCCTTCTGTTTCCAGACGGTGCTCCACCTCACCTTCCCCAACCAAATGCAGTAAGCCGGCTGCATGAGAGGCATTTTCTTTATGCCCTCCCGAGTACCCCTACCCAACAAACCCCCCAAAAAAGATGTCGTGTCTGCAGCAAGCGCGGATTTAGGCGTGACACCCGGTATTATTGTCCCCTCTGTCCTGGCAATCCTGGTCTTTGCATTGGCGAATGTTTTGAATGCTACCCTACATTAGTGGAGTATTAGCGTAGGGTACAGCACTGCACAGACTAGGACACACTTTCACAGGGTCTCCCAAGATGCTGTCGCATTTTGAGAGACCCAAACCTGGTACCAGTTAAAAAAGTTAAAGTTACAAAAAAAAGTGTAAAAAAAACAAAAAAAAGTAAAAAAAAAGAAAAAAACACAAAAAAATATATAAAATAAAAAAAACAAAAATAGTTGTTGTTTTATTGTTCTCTCTCTATTCTCTCTCTATTGTTCTGCATTCTATACTGCAATGTTTTATTGTTATGTTTTTATCATGTTTGCTTTATAGGTATGCAATTTTTTTATACTTTGTTTTTTTATTGTTAACCACTTTTTTGTTTTCAGGTACGCCATTCAGCTGCAGAGCGGATTTATTTATCTTGACAGCAACAGCGTTTGCTCCCACGATACATAAAGCCGTGACTGTGATTTCACCACCACAGTTACATACTTCAGCATATATGCCGAAGCGTGGGGCAGCAGTGGGTGGAGGAGCGATTTGCTCCTGCCTTTTGCGGGAGGATGCCCCCATGCTTCGGCATATATATATTTTAGGTAGGCACAGGTTGCGTTAAATGTTTTATTTTTTACTGTTTTTTTTTTATTTTGCTTTGCAGGTATGGTAAGTATTACTGTTATACTGTAATGTTACTTTGTTTTTTTGTTAACCATCATTTGTTTAGCAGGTACGCCATTCAGTTGCAGCACGGATTTATTTATCTTGACAGCAACAGCGTTTGCTCCCACGATACATAAAGCCGTGACTCCAGCGCTGTCAGAGGTGATTTCACCACCACAGTTACATACTTCAGCATATATGCCGAAGCGTGGGGGCAGCAGTGGGTGGAGGAGTGATTTGCTCCTGCCTTTTGCGGGAGGATGCCCCCATGCTTCGGCATATATATATTTTAGGTAGGCACAGGTTGCGTTAAATGTTTTATTTTTTACTATGTTTTTTTTTGTATTTTGCTTTGCAGGTATGGTAAGTATTACTGTTATACTGTAATGTTACTTTGTTTTTTTGTTAACCATCATTTGTTTAGCAGGTACGCTATTCAGTTGCAGCGCGTATTTATTTATCTTGACAGCAACAGCGTTTGCTCCCACGATACATAAAGCCGTGACTCCAGCGCTGTCAGAGGTGATTTCACCACCACAGTTACATACTTCAGCATATATGCCGAAGCGTGGGGGCAGCAGTGGGTGGAGGAGCGATTTGCTCCTGCCTTTTGCGGGAGGATGCCCCCATGCTTCGGCATATATATATTTTAGGTAGGCACAGGTTGCGTTAAATGTTTTATTTTTTACTATGTTTTTTTTTGTATTTTGCTTTGCAGGTATGGTAAGTATTACTGTTATACTGTAATGTTACTTAGTTTTTTTGTTAACCATCATTTGCTTAGCAGGTACGCCATTCAGTTGCAGCACGGATTTATTTATCTTGACAGCAACAGCGTTTGCTCCCACGATACATAAAGCCGTAACTCCAGCGCTGTCGGAGGTGATTTCACCACCACAGTTACATACTTCAGCATATATGCTGAAGCGTGGGGGCAGCAGTGGGTGGAGGAGCGATTTGCTCCTGCCTTTTGCGGGAGGATGCCCCCATGCTTCGGCATATATATACGGTGCATGTATGCCCATCATTAGAAGTGGGTGGATGAAGGGAGGTATTCTAATGGTGGGCATACCCACCGATCAATATCTTTTTTTCGTTCAGCCCACAGGCTGCATGAAAAAAAAGTTTACAATGTATGCCCAACAAGGACCAGCAACGTACTGGTATGTTGCTGGACTTTGAGTGGTTATACCAGAATGATGCCTGCAGGTTTAGGTATCATCTTGGTATCATTCTTTTCAGCCAGCAGTCGGTTTTCATGTAAAAGCAATCCTAGCGGCTATTTAGCCTCTAGACTGCTTTTACAAGCAGTGGAAGGGAATGCCCCCCCCCACCGTCTTCCATGTTTTTCTCTGACTCTCCTGTCTCAACAGGGAACCTGAGAATACAGCTGGTGATTCATAGAGCTGATAAGAGATCAGAATGGCTCCAAACATCTCTATGGCCTAAGAAACTGGAAGCTACGAGCATTTCATGACTTAGATTTCGCCGGATGTAAACAGCACCATTGGGAAATTGGGAAAGCATTTTATCACACCGATCTTGGTGTGGTCAGATGCTTTGAGGGCAGAGGAGAGATCTAGGGTCTAATAGACCCCAATTTTTTCCAAAAAGAGTACCTGTCACTACCTATTGCTATCATAGGGGATATTTACATTCCCTGAGATAACAATAAAAATGATTTAAAAAAAAATAAAAATGAAAGGAACAGTTTAAAAATAAGATAAAAAAAGCAAAAAAATAATAAAGAAAAAAAAAAAAGCACCCCTGTCCCCCCCTGCTCTCGCACAAAGGCAAATGCAAGCGTCGGTCTGGCGTCAAATGTAAACAGCAATTGCACCATGCATGTGAGGTATCACCGCGAAGGTCAGATCGAGGACAGTAATTTTAGCAGTAGACCTCCTCTGTAAATCTAAAGTGGTAACCTGTAAAGGCTTTTAAAGGCTTTTAAAAATGTATTTAGTTTGTCGCCACTGCACGTTTGTGCGCAATTTTAAAGCATGTCATGTTTGGTATCCATGTACTCGGCCTAAGATCATCTTTTTTATTTCATCAAACATTTGGGCAATATAGTGTGTTTTAGTGTATTAAAATTTTAAAAAGTGTGTTTTTTCCCAAAAAAAGCGTTTGAAAAATCGCTGCGCAAATACTGTGTGAAAAAAAAAATGAAACACCCACCATTTTAATCTGTAGGGCATTTGCTTTAAAAAATATATAATGTTTGGGGGTTCAAAGTAATTTTTTTGCAAAAAAATAATTTTTTCATGTACACAAAAAGTGTCAGAAAGGGCTTTGTCTTCAAGTGGTTAGAAGAGTGGGTGATGTGTGACATAAGCTTCTAAATGTTGTGCATAAAATGCCAGGACAGTTCAAACCCCCCCAAATGACCCCATTTTGGAAAGTAGACACCCCAAGCTATTTGCTGAGAGGCATGTCGAGTCGATGGAATATTTTATATTGTGACACAAGTTGCGGGAAAAAGACAATTTTTTTTTTTTTTTGCACAAAGTTGTCACTAAATGATATATTGCTCAAACATGCCATGAGAATATGTGAAATTACACCCCAAAATACATTCTGTTGCTTCTCCTGAGTACGGGGATACCACGTGTGTGAGACTTTTTGGAAGCCTAGCCGCGTACGGGACCCCGAAAACTAAGCACCGCCTTCAGGCTTTCTAAGGGCGTAAATTTTTGATTTCACTCTTCACTGCCTATCACAGTTTCGGAGGCCATGGAATGCCCAGATGGCACAAACCCCCCCCCCCCCAAATGACCCCATTTTGGAAAATAGACACCCAAAGCTATTTGCTAAGAGGTATAGTGAGTATTTTGCAGACCTCACTTTTTGTCACAAACTTTTGAAAATTGAAAAAAGAAAAAAAAAATATGTTTTTCTTGTCTTTCTTCATTTTCAAAAACAAATGGGAGCTGCAAAATACTCACCATGCCTCTCAGCAAATAGCTTGGGGTGTCTACTTTCCAAAATGGGGTCATTTTGGGGGGTTTTGTGCTATCTTGGCATTTTATGGCCTTCGAAACTGTGATGGGTAGTGAGGAGTGAAATCAAAAATGTACGCCCTTAAAAATCCTGAAGGCGGTGATTGGATTTCGGGGCCCCGTATGAAGCTAGGCTCCCAAAAAGTGCCACTCATGTGGTATCCCCGTACTCAGGAGAAGCAGCAGAATGTATTTTGGGGTGTAATTCCACATATGCCCATGGCATGTTTGAGCAATATATCATTTAGTGACAACTTTGTGCAAAAAAAAAAAAAAAATTGTCACTTTCCCGCAACTTGTGTCAAAATATAAAATATTCCATGGACTCAACATGCCTCTCAGCAAATAGCTTGGGGTGTCTACTTTCCAAAATGGGGTCATTTGGGGGGGGGGGGTTGTGCCATCTGGGCATTTTATGGCCTTCAAAAATGTGATAGGTAGTGAGGAGTGAAATCACAACTTTACGCCCTTAGAAATCCTGAAGGCGGTGCTGGGTTTTCGGGGCCCCGTACGTGGCTAGGCTCCCAAAAAGTCCCACACATGTATCCCCGTACTCAGGAGAATCAGCAGAATGTATTTTGGGGTGCAATTCCACATATGCCCATGGCCTTTGTGAGCAATATATCATTTAGTGCAACTTTGTGCAAAAAAAAAAAAAATTGTCACTTTCCCGCAACTTGTGTAAAAAAATAAAATATTCCATGGACTCAACATGCCTCTCAGCAAATAGCTTGGGGTGTCTACTTTCCAAAATGGGGTCATTTGGGGGGGGTTTTGTGCCATCTTGGCATTTTATGGCCTTCAAAACTGTGATAGGTAGTGAGGAGTGAAATCAAAAATTTATGCCCTTAGAAATCCTGAAGGCGGTGCTTGGTTTTCGGGGCCCCGTACGCGGCTAGGCTCCCAAAAAGTCCCACACATGTGGTATCCTCGTACTCAGGAGAAGCAGCAGAATGTATTTTGGGGTGTAATTCCACATATGCCCATGGCCTGTGTGAGCAATATATCATTTAGTGACAACTTTTTGTAAATTTTTTTATTTTTTTTTTTATTTTTTTTTTTGTTGTCATTATTCAATCACTTGGGACAAAAAAAAATAAATATTCAATGGGTTCAACATGCCTCTCAGCAATTTTCTTGGGGTGTCTACTTTCCAAAATGGGGTCATTTGGGGGGGTTTTGTACTCCCCTGCCATTTTAGCACCTCAAGAAATGACATAGGCAGTCATAAACTAAAAGCTGTGTAAATTCCAGAAAATGTACCCTAGTTTGTAGACGCTATAACTTTTGCGCAAACCAATAAATATACGCTTATTGACATTTTTTTTTACCAAAGACATGTGGCCGAATACATTTTGGCCTAAATGTATGACTAACATTGAGTTTATTGGATTTTTTTATAAAAAAAGTAGAAAATATCATTTTTTTTCAAAATTTTCGGTCTTTTTCCGTTTATAGCGCACAAAATAAAAATGGCAGAGGTGATCAAATACCATCAAAAGAAAGCTCTATTTGTGGGAAGAAAAGGACGCAAGTTTCGTTTGGGTACAGCATTGCATGACCGCGCAATTAGCAGTTAAAGCGACACAGTGCCAAATTGTAAAAAGTGCTCTGGTCAGGAAGGGGGTAAATCCTTCCGGGGCTGAAGTGGTTAAGAGATTTGTGGCTGATTCAGAGCACAGACGGGTTTCGTGCAGATACAGTAAAGGCACATTGAGGACGATTTCTGCCCGATCCATGCATCGGTTCAAGAGAGCAGCTGCTAAAACACCATTACATAGCAGCAAACAGATATTTTAAGCTGCTGCTGCCTCTGGAGTCCCATGAACATCAAGGTGTAGAGTCCTCCAGAGTCTTACATCTGTGCATAAACCTTCCATTCGGCCACCACTAACCAATGCTCGCAGGCAGAAAAATACATTAAGACTAATTTTCAAACAGTCCTGTTTACTGATGAGTGCCGTGCAACCCTGGATGGTCCAGATGGATGGAGTAGTGGATGGTTGGTGGATGGCCACCCTGTTCCAACAAGGCTGCGACACCAGCAAAGAGGTGGTGGAGTCATGTTTTGGGCCGGAATCATGGGAAGAGAGCTAGTTGGCCCCTTTAGGGTCCCAGAAGGTGTAAAGATGACCTATGCAAAGTATGTGGAGTTCCCGACTGACCACTTCCTTCCCTGGTACAGAAGGAAGAACTATGCTTTCCATAATAAAATCATCTTTATGCATGACAATGCACCATCTCATGCGGCAAAGAATACCTCTACATCAATGGCTGCTATGGGGATAAAAGGAGAGAAAGTCATGGTGTGGCCTCCATCCCCCCCGACCTCAATACTATTGAGAACCTTTGGAGCATCCTCAAGCAAAATATATATGAGGGTGGGAGGCAGTTTACATCCAAACAGCAGCTCTGGGAGGCTATTCTGACATCTTGCAAACAAATTCCAGCAGAAACTGTCCAAAAACTCACAAGTTCAATGGATGCAAAACTTGTGAAGCTGCTATCAAGTAAGGGGTCATATGTCAAAATGTAACGTGACCTGTTAAAATGTTGTTCAAAGTTTGATTGAAATAGCTTTTGATTTCAGTAAATATGCTGCAAACACAAGGAATGACAATTTTCAGTTCTTTACAACCTATAAAGTGTTTTGAAACTTACTGTGTGTAATAATTTGGAACAGTGCATTGTAAGTTTTTTATTTTGAAAAAAAACCTGTTATCATTAGGAGGTTTGTTCAATAAAATTTAACACTGAAGAAATTATATTTTGCTACAATGTAAAGTAGTAAGTGTACAGCTTGTATAACAGTGTAAATTTGCTGTTCCCTCAAAATAACTCAACACACACAGCTATTAAACATGTGAATATCAACCAGACCCACATACGTGTGGCATAATAATCAGCACATACAGTGGGGACGGAAAGTATTCAGACCCCCTTACATTTTTCACTCTTTGTTATATTGCAGCCATTTGCTAAAATCATTTAATTTAATTTTATTCCTCATTAATGTACACACAGCACCCCATATTGACAGAAAAACACAGAATTGTTGACATTTTTGCAGATTTATTAAAAAAGAAAAACTGAAATATCACATGGTCCTAAGTATTCAGACCCTTTGCTCAGTATTTAGTAGAAGCACCCTTTTGATCTAATACAGCCATGAGTCTTTTGAGGAAAGATGCAACAAGTTTTTCACACCTGGATTTGGGGATCCTCTGCCATTCCTCCTTGCAGATCCTCTCCAGTTCTGTCAGGTTGGATGGTAAACGTTGGTGGACAGCCATTTTTAGGTCTCTCCAGAGATGCTTAATTGGGTTTAAGTCAGGGCTCTGGCTGGGCCATTCAAGAACATTCACGGAGTTGTTGTGAAGCCACTCCTTCATTATTTTAGTTGTGTGCTTAGGGTCATTGTCTTGTTGGAAGGTAAACCTTCGGCCCAGTCTGAGGTCCTGAGCACTCTGGAGAAGATTTTCGTCCAGGATATCACTGTACTTGGCCGCATTCATCTTTACCTCGATTGCAACCAGTCGTCCTGTCCCTACAGCTGAAAAACACCCCCACAGCATGATGCTGCCACCACCATGCTTCACTGTTGGGACTGTATTGGACAGGTGATGATAGCTCAGTTTGACAGGATGGCCAGCTCTAGGAAGGGTTCTGGTCATCCCAAACATCTTCCATTTAAGGATTATGGAGGCCACTGTGCTCTTAGGAACCTTACGTGCAGCAGAAATTTTTTTGTAACCTTGGCCAGATCTGTGCCTTACCACAATTCTGTCTCTGAGCTCTTCAGGCAGTTCATTTGACCTCATGATTCTCATTTGCTCTGACATGCACTGTGAGCTGCAAGGTCTTATATAGACGGGTGTGTGGCTTTCCTAATCAAGTCCAATCAGTATAATCAAACACAGCTGGACTCAAATGAAGGTGTAGAACCATCTCAAGGATGATCAGAAGAAATGGACAGCATCTGAATTAAATATATTAGTGTCACAGCAAAGGGTCTGAATACTTAGGACCATGTGATAGTTCAGTTTTTCTTTTTTAATAAATCTGCAAAAATGTCAACAATTCTGTGTTTTTCTGTCAATATGGGGTGCTGTGTGTACATTAATGAGGAAAAAAAATGAACTTAAATGATTTTAGCAAATGGCTGCAATATAACAAAGAGTGAAAAATTTAAGGGGGTCTGAATACTTTCCATCCTCAATGTATATCATAAATTATATAAACAAGTCCAATATGAAATATTCCATTTTCCTGAAGACGTGTGCTTGGACACGAAATGCATAGAAATTGAGGCTGTAGATGATAGACACAGGAGCTATCCCCTCCACCCCCAGCTGAGATGCATCCCGTGCTTCCTGGTTTCACATTCTAGTGATTGATCAGCCTCTGCCTCATCCCACAGCTGAGATGTCATCTGCTGTACATTTTAAGGAATGTAAGTGCTCTGATAATAAAGACAGTATTACACTATTGCCATTTTTGGCTCATTTCTGGGAGAGCCAATCTTCACAAATTAAGAATAATAAGGAGCGTTCGGGACTTGCATTGAGTGTTATTATCAGAGGATCATCATTCACCATCTATGAATGTATGATGTTTGATCGATATTGGAGATGCTCGATTAAAGTTCTTATTGGCTTGGAGGATCCTGGTTTGCTGAGGAAGTTTTTCCAACTTTATGCCTGGTGGTGATCACTCTGTGGCTAGATACATCTGGTGAGCAGATTTATTTGTCACTTCGGGTGAAGCTTTTAATCACAAGAAATTAGCATACTGCACTTTATGAAGGCACGGTGTTGGAGATTTTACCCACACAGAAGAAATACAACCATCTATATTTGTCTCACAGATATAAATATATTTTTTTTCACATTCTTTCATATTGGACTGGTTTATATAATTTATGATATATGTGCTGATTATTATGCCACACATATGTGGGTCTGGTTGATATTCACAGGCTTATATGGTTTTGCGCACATTTTTCAAATTTTTTTGCTTTATTAGTTTACTCATTTTTGGTGCAGCATCACTTTATATATATATAATATATTAATATAAATATATATATATATATATATATATATATATATATATATATATATATATATATATATATATATATATATATATATAGTTTTTTATTTTGGCGCCGTTTCTCATTCTTCTTTTTTCTACACAGCCATTAATGTCTAAACCACTGGCAACAAAAGTGAGTACACCCCTAAGTGAAAATGTACAAATTGGGCCCAATTAGCCATTTTTCTCCCCAGTGTCATGTGACTCGTTCGTGTTACAACGTCTCAGGTGTGAATGGGGAGCAGTGTTAAATTTGGTGTTATTGCTCTCACTCTCTCATACTGGTCACTGGAAGTTCAACATGGCACCTCATGGCAAAAAACTTTCTGAGGATCTGAAAAAAAGAATTGTTGCTCTACAAAAAGTTGGCCTAGGCTATAAGAAGATTGCCAAGACCCTGAAACTGAGCTGCAGCATGCTGGCCAAGACCATACAGTGGTTTAACAGGACAGGCTCCACTCAAAACAGATCTCGGCATAGTCAACCAAAGGAGTTGAGTACATGTGCTCAGCGTCATATCCAAAGGGTGTCTTTGGGTAATAGATGTATAAGTGCTGCCAGCATTGCTGCAGAGGTTGAAGAGGTGGGGGCGTTAGCCTGTCAGTGCTCAGACCATACGCCGCACACTGCATCAAATTGGTCTGCATGGCTGTTGTCCCAGAAGGAAGCCTCTTCTAAAGATAATGCGCAAGAAAGACCGCAAACAGTTTGCTGCAGACAAGCAGACTAAGGACATGGATTACTGGAACCATGTCCAGTGGTCTGATGAGACCAAGATAAACTTATTTGGTTCAGATGGTGTCAAGCGTGTGTGGCGGCCAGTGTTGCCAACCGTCAGTATTTTTACTGGCAGCCAGTAAAAAAACAGGCAATATTTTCCTGCCAGTAAATGCCAGTAAAAGGAAAAAGTTGCCAGTAAAAAATATGTAAATTTGCTGACCCCTCAAAATAAGTCAACACACAGCCATTAATGTCTAAACCGCTGGCAACAAAAGTGAGTAAACCCTTAAGTGAAAATGTCGAAACTGGGCCCAAAGTGTCAATATTTTGTGTGGTCACCATTATTTTCTAGCACTGCCTTAACCCTCTTGGGCATGGAGTTCACCAGAGCTCCACTGGTTGCCACTGGAGTCTTCTTCCACTCCTCCATGACAACATCACAGAGCTGGTGGATGTTAGAGAACTTGGGCTCTGCCACCTTCCATTTGAGGAAGCCCCACAGATGCTCAATAGGGTTTAGGTCTGGAGACATGCTTGGCTAGTCCATCACCTTTACCCTCAGCTTCCTTAGAAAGGCAGTGGTCGTCTTGGAGGTGTATTTGGGGTCGTTATCATATTGGAATACTGGAAATCAGATATTCCGCGCTTAGGATCAGTGTCACCAAGGAACTGCAGCCCCCCCAGGCAAACTGGAAACACCGAAGTGAAATCCACGTGATACAATATGTTCTAAATAGGGGAATGGCGCTGTTCACAAACTGTAAAAAAACAAAAAACCAACAAACCAAAATAGCACAATGAAAAAAAAATGAAAAATGAAAGATAAATGAATGAAAAATAATATGTGTATGTGGACAAAAAATGTGAAGTGTGCACCAAAGTCCACAACAAGTGCAAGATTCTACATAGAACCCTGCAAGCTATTCCATGGCATATATAGCATAGGGTGTAGGTGTGCAGATTACTGGCATTAGTGAAAAGATAAAAAGGCGTGCATAATAAAAATATTAATAGAAAATACCATAAAAAATGTGTACATCAACATTTAAAAATCCCACTCATGTGCCCAGTAACATGAAAAATACATGTTAATTGACCAGATGTAAATAATCATTAATACCCCCTCTGACATGAATCGTGAACAAGATGTGGGTATGTATTAGAAAGATGATCAAAGAAATTTTTTAGTGATAATAAATAAATGCGGTCAAAAAGATACATGAAAAACCCAGTGTGTAACCTTAATCCAGAGGATTGAGGTTACACACAGCCAAGAGGATCTTGCTTTCCCTGTTAGTGTATGCCTATGCTGAGAAACACCAGAAATTAGATGTGTGCTTGGACCGCCTAACATTAGTGGCTCTTGTGAGCCCTGGCCGGCCGCCTCTGTGGGGATCCACGCCAAGTCTGGAATGTGTGAAGCACCCCAGATTTTTCCTTTCCTCTCCTGGGTTCCAACCATACAGCTACACTCACTGCTGGCTTTCCACTCAATCAACCTCAATCCTCTGGACTGAAGCAGGTGGGAGTCCATCTCTTGATGCCTGTGTGTGCAACTTTTATGCTGAAGAGACAAGTTTTCTAAACACTGTGGACTCAGAGGGAAGGAGCTCGCTGAACCTGAGAGGGGGATTCCGGGCGTCCAGGATTCCGGCCACAGGATCTATCCATGCCCTTCACCCCTGCAGGGGTTGGGCTCTCTGGTGAGTGAGGACACAAGAGGGGGTCTGTTTGACATGGACACATCATTATTGAATATTCGTTGGGGATTACACATTTGTTGAATACACCTACCATCTGTGGAGAGGAATTTCCGTCACTCATTGGACAATTTACATTGGACGATATTGTTTGCAGTACATACACTATATGTTGCATTTTTCATGTATCTTTTTGACCGCATTTATTATCACTAAAAAATTTCTTTGATCATCTTTCTAATACATACCCACATCTTGTTCACGATTCATGTCAGAGGGGGTATTAATGTTTATTTACATCTGGTCAATTCACATGTATTTTTCATGTTACTGGGCACATGAGTGGGATTTTTAAATGTTGATGTACACATTTTTTATGGTATTTTCTATTAATATTTTTATTATGCACGCTTTTTTATCTTTTCACTAATGCCAGTAATCTGCACACCTACACCCTATGCTATATATGCCATGGAATAGCTTGCAGGGTTCTATGTAGAATCTTGCACTTGTTGTGGACTTTGGTGCACACTTCACATTTTTTGTCCACATACACATATTATTTTTCATTCATTTATCTTTCATTTGTCTTGGTGCTATTTTGGTTTGTTGGTTTTTTGTTTTTTTACAGTTTGTGAACAGCGCCATTCCCCTATTTAGAACATATTGGAATACTGCCTTGTGGCCCAGTCTCCGAAGGGAGGGGATCATGCTCTGCTTCAGTATGTCACAGTACATGTTGGCATTCATGGTACTCTCAATGAACTGTAGCTCCCCAGTGATGGCAGCACTCATGCAGCCCCAGACCATGACACTCCCACCACCATGCTTGACTGTAGGCAAGACAAACACTTGTCTTTCTACTCCTCACCTGGTTTCCGCCACACACGCTTGACACCATCTGAACCAAATAAGTTTATCTTGGTCTCATCAGACCACAGGACATGGTTCCAGTAACCCATGTCCTTAGTTTGTTTGTCTTCAGCAAACTATTTGTGGGCTTTGTTGTGCATCATCTTTAGAAGAGGTTTCCTTCTGGGACGACAGCCATGCAAACCAATTTGATGCAGTGTGTACTACTTGAGTAATATTTCAATTGTGCAGTGCCAAATATCAAAATCTGACAGTTTTGTCTGTGTACATTACATCTGTTGAACATATGCAGAGATTCATGTGGCTGAATCTTAATATCTATGGAGAGCTTCAGGCCCTCCTGGCTGTTATTCAGGCTAATATCTTTTCAATTAGGCCAGGTGTATTCTTAAAACAAACATTTGATCAATAAGTTATAATAAAAATAAATTAAATGAAAATAAATATACACAACCCTACATTAAAAATGATTGCTGTGTGCGTGGCTTGGACGGGATCCGAGATGGACACTTGAGACCTGAGCTCCTGCACACCGAGGACTTAATCAGCTTCTACCAGGGACAAGCTGCCACAACCAGCCATGGGCAAGCCTAACAGAAGCACCTCAGCCCTGCGGGCTCTGAAGGAGACCGGGAAACAGCTCAGCAAAAACATCCCATAGCTGTTCCACACCCAGCAATCAGGACATCACGAGGCATCACAGGCCGCGCAGGCCTCATCCCCAGACTCGCATAGAAGCAACACCGACACACAGCCAGATGGGGACGGAGATCCAGAACATCCTCCGAGCCTCCTAGACCTACAAAAGGACCTACAAAAAGTAGCCTTAGACATCAAGCACACCCTAACCTTGGCCATCTCAGACTTGAAGTCTGACATCCACAGCACGGCGCACCGCATCATGAACATTGAGCAGACCTCTCATGCACACGCAGAGGCAATCAGGCAAGTAGGACCTATGACTCTCAACTGCCACATATCTTTGATCTCCACCATCAAGTGGAAGATCTTGACAACCAGCGTCGCAGGCATAATATAAGGTTGCGGGGGGGGTCCCTGAAAGCATTGAGACACCAGCACTGCCACAAGCAATCTGCTTCAATGACCTGCTTGAATATCCTTCAGACTCCCCCATTGAAATAGAGCGACTGCACAGGGCCCTGAGACCCCATCCGGGGACTCTGAACCCCCAAGAGATGTGGTTTGCTGCATCGTAAATTTTCCTCTCAAAGAAGAAATACTCAGTAAAGCCAGAGTTTTATTTAATGGAGCAGACATTAAACTATTTCAAGACTTCTCTCAGATTACACTTCAGAACAGATGCACACTGCGCCCTTTGCTGGAGGCTCTGCGTACAAGAAATATCCAATACAGATGGAAGTTTCCCTTTTGTCTTTCTGCATCCACTAGAGGTCACACAGCATTTCTCCGGACACCTAAAGACCTCCCAGCCTTCTGTGAGCAACTTGACATACCTCAAATTGATTTACCTGAATGGTATGCACTCTACTTTCTGACGGGACCATGGAAACCAGTCTCACACAACCCCTCATGCAAGCGCATACCCTCCAACTACCCTGCGCCAGTGCAAGAAGAAAGACTGCCCCCTCCCCCTTTTTTTTAATTTTATTTTTTTAAATTTTATTATTATAACTTTACATGTCTGGCACCTTTAGCTTTTTGTCTATTTTACGAGAGGGAGAGGGGACCGGGTCTTAGCCGCTCAGGAGACCGATGCATCCACCCAACTGACTGAATACCAATTGATATCATACAATACAACAAGTATTCAAACCTACCATGATCTATTTTTGATCAAACACCACTCTCCATGGATGCGCAGGTCTTCCTGGTATGGGCCGGGACCACTCTGGTACCCATAGTATGTGGCTCGATATTGCACTCTAATTGAATGAGGTGTTGCATGGTATCCCTGGGTGGGGGGGATTGAGATGGTACGCACAGTAAGTAAAAGCTGCCCCACAGGTCCCACCATCTAATACCCAGAGCAAACAGGTATGTCGCCCCACCTTGCTAACCCTACTACGACCCCAACCTAAATGACCTGTCTTGCTCTGTCTGGTGTCTGTGGTGACTTACCTCGCTTGACCTCCCACCACCACACACAGGCTTTGGACACTGGAAGCCTATACGGCCCTTATACCCTGGCTCAATCTCCAATCTTTAATTTTCAACCTTGCTTCTTAAATGTGGGCACTAATGGTCAAACGCAGCCTAGGGTCCTGCATTGTGAATCCATTTTACCATGTATAGTTGCTACTCCTTAGCAATACATGTTTGAACCCACAAACATGAACACAACACACTGCCATGGCCCCTGAGAAACACCACTGAGTTAAATGATATATCCCAGGGGATTTCCCTACAAGTTCCCACCCAGCACATGGCGCTGCATAGTGTTGTAGAGTTGTCTAGATATTTAGATTAAATATCTAGACAACTCTAGATAATTAATTAATTAGTTTAATGTCCTATACTTTTCATGTTTATTTGCTTGATTTTACAATGTTTCTCTCATGTTTAGCCCGATGTACCACTGGTTTGAGTTTCCATTAAAAACAAGTTTTTGTACCCTACCAATTACCCTATCCCCAAGGCCACCTAGACACTTGCACTTTTCTCTCATGTCCCAGATCTTATCTGATTATCCCTCTTGTCCTCTTTTGTACAGTGACACTTGATTCCCTTTCACTCCATTGTCCCCACTCAGCAGTCCTTCCAGGTACTGGCTGACATTCCAGATACCCCCAAACAGGTGGAATAAAATATCCACGTTCACCTCTGGTATTCTCCTAGTCACCTACTTGAATTGAATTAACTCCTAATAAACTCCCTCTCCCCTCTCTCCACCCCCCCCCCTTTTGCCTTCCCCACCGTTCCCCTTCCGTCCACCTTTGTAGCTTTAACTAGCTTTTACCTGGGGCCGCTCTCTGACTCGACCACCCGCCCGGCTCGACTGGACTACCCTTAAACACCGCTGAGGAGATCGTACGGAGATCTACGGGCTCCTAAATAAAACTGCAGTGCTACCTAACATAGTACACCATGTAAACAGAACCGTCACACAAGAAACAAATTATCCTGAAATGTGTCTCACTTAATGTAAAGGGCCTGAACATACCAGAAAAAAGGTTGCAGGTCCTATAAGCACTGACTAAACACAAGGCACATTTCATATTCCTCCAGGAAACACATTTCCGCTCGGACATGGTACCTAAATTATCTATTCACATATACTGAATGTCATTTCACGCCACAAACCTCAGCTCCAAAACCAAGGGGGTATCCATCCTCATATCCAAACTTGCTGACTTTCAACTAACAGATTCCCTGATGAACCCGGAAGGCAGATACATCATTATCAAAGGCACCTATGCAGCTAAACCTATCACATTAGCTAATATATACTGCCCTAATAATCACCAGGTTTCCTTTTTCAGGAAGATATGTGATGCTTTATCTTCATTTCAAGAGGGAATGGTCCTATTTGGTGGAGACATCCCACTAAACCCGAATATGGATACATCCGGTACAGCTACGCTACCATACCAAGCACTCCGCCAGATCAAACTACAACTACTGCACCTATCACTACTAAGGATGAGCTTCGAGTTCAAGTCGAACTCATGTTTGACCCGAACATCGGCTGTTCGCCAGTTCACAGAACAGCGAACAATTTGGGGTGTTTGCGGCAAATTTGAAAGCCGCAGGAACACCCTTTAAAAGTCTATGGGAGAAATCAAAAGTGCTAATTTTAAAGGCTTATATGCATGGTATTGTCATAAAAAGTGTTTGGAGACCCGGGTCCTGCCCCAGGGGACATGTATCAATGCAAAAAAAAGTTTTAAAAACGGCCGTTTTTTCGGGAGCAGTGATTTTAATAATGCGTAAAGTGAAACAATAAAAGTGTAATATTCTTTTAAATTTCGTACCTGGGGGGTGTCTATTGTATGCCTGTAAAGGGGCGCATGCTTCCCGTGTTTAGAACAGTCAGCAAAATGACATTTCAAAGGAAAAAAAGTCATTTAAAACTACTACTACTATAATGAATTATCGGTCCGACAATACACATAAAAGTTCATTGATAAAAACGGCATGGGATTTCCCCAGAGGGGAACCCCGAACCAAAATTTTTTTAAAAAATGGTGTGGGGTCCCCCTAAATTCCATACCAGACCTGAAAGGTTTGGTATGGATATTAAGGGGAACCCCGCGCCAAAATTAAAAAAAAATGGCGTGGGGGGACCCCCTCAAAATCCATACCAGACCCTTCAGGTCTGGTATGGATTTTAAGGGGAAGCACGCGACAAAATAAAACAAATGGCGTGGGGCCCCCCCAAAAATGACCTTTATCCGAACATGCAACCTGGCAGGCCGCAGGAAAAGAGGGGGGACGAGACAGCGGCCCCCCTCCCTCCTGAACCGTACCAGGCCACATGCCCTCAACATTGGGAGGGTGCTCTGGGGTAGCGGTCCCCCAAAGCACCTTGTCCCCATGTTGATGAGGACACCAGCCAAGGGTTGTGGGGGTCTGCGGGCGGGGGGCTTATCGGAATCTGGAAGCCCCCTTTAACAAGGGGACCCCCAGATCCCGGCCCCCCTGTGTGAAATGGTAATGGGGTACAAAAGTATCCCTACCATTTCACAAAAAAAGTGTCAAAAATGTTAAAAATGACAAGAGACAGTTTTTGACAATTCCTTTATTTAAAGTCTTCTTCTTTCCATCTTCTTCGGGTTTCTTCCTCCATCTTCTTCTTCCTCTGGTTCTTCCTCCAATCCTCTGCTTCATGCTCCGGTGCTCTCGTCTGGCATCTTCCTCCGTGGCGTCTTCTTCCCCGCTTCGTTCTTGGGCCGCTCTGCATCCATGGGAGGCTCCCGCTGTGTGTGTGATGCTTCTCTTCTTCTGACACTTCTTAAATAATGGAGGGCGGGGCCACCCTGTGACCCCGCCCCCCTCTGACGCAGGGGGACTTGACGGGGACTTCCCTATGGGTTTCCCCATGATGTCAGAGGGGGCGGGGTCACCCAGTTACGTCTCTTGTCATCTTTAACATCTTTGACACTTTTTTTGTGAAATAGTAGGGGTACTTTTGTACCCCATTACCATTTCACACAGGGGGGGCAGGATCTGGGGGTCTCCTTGTTAAAGGGGGCTTCCAGATTCCGATAATCCCCCCGCCCGCAGACCCCCACAACCACCAGCCAAGGGTTGTGGGGATGAGTCCCTTGTCCTCATCAACATGGGGACAAGGTGCTTTGGGGGGCCGCTACCCCAAAGCACCCTCCCAATGTTGAGGGCATGTGGCCTGGTATGGTTCAGGAGGGGGGCGCTCTCTCATCCCCCCTCTTTTCCTGCGGCCTGCCAGGTTGCGTGCTTGGATAAGGGTCTGGTATGGATTTTTGGGGGACCCCACCCCATTTTTTTTTTATTTGGGCGCAGGGTTCCCCTTAAAATCCATACCAGACCTGAAATTTTAAACTTTTTTTTAAATTTTAAACTCTAGCCACTAGTAGTTTTAAATAACTTTTTTTCCTTTGAAATGTCATTTTGCTGTCAGACTGTTCTAAACATGGGAAACATGCGCCCCTTTACAGGCATACTATAGACACCCTCCAGGTACGAAATTTAAGGGACTATTATACTTTTATTGTTTCACTTTAAGCATTATTAAAATCACTGCGCCCGAAAAAACGGCCGTTTTTAAAACTTTTTTTTGCATTGATACATGTCCCCTGGGGCAGGACCCAGATCCCCAAACACTTTTATGACAATAACTTGCATATATGCCTTTAAAATTAGCACTTTTGATTATTCATGTTCGAGTCCCATAGACTTTATCGGTGTTCGCGTGTTTGAACAAATTTTTTACCTGTTCGCATGTTCAGGTGCGAACCGAACAGGGGGGGTGTTCGGCTCATCCCTGATCACTACATGACACCTGGCGTACCATGTTCCCTAACCACAAAGACTTTACCTTCTACTCATCCCCCCACCAAAAGTACTCTAGAATAGATTATTTTCTCCTCACTCAAACAGATCTATCTCTTCTTACACATGCCTCAACAGATCCAATGTTTCTCTCAAACCCCAACCCCATCTCAGTGACCCTGACTCTTCCGGAAATGACACATTTCACCAAATTGTGGCGATTGAATCCTTCTCTTTTGAAAGATCCAGCCACATTGCAACACGTTCGCTCCCGACTCCAATTGTATTTCGCAGAGAACCCTGCCCAAGAAGTTACAACCCTCACGGTGTGGGAAGCTCACAAGTGCGTCATAAGGAGGGAACTTGCCACGAAAGCTAAAAAGGCCAGACAGGAATGGATCACATCATTGATTACAAAAATTAAAAAGTTGGAAACCTCCCACAAGCAATCATCCTCACAAGCCACACTGCAAGACCTCACACACACCCGTGCCACACTGCTAGACGAATTAGGGAAACAGACGAGACAACGCTATGTAGTCAGACAAAAAGTGTTCTATGAACATGGCAGCGAAAGTGGAAGGCTACTGGCATGCACGGTACAGGCAGTCAACTCCTCATCCACGATTCACCAAAAACTGGATAAACATGGTATACTCTTCTCCAAAAATGAGGAAATAGCCCAACAATTTGAAACTTTTTACGCCAACCTATACAACCTTCCCCAGGACCAATCAGACCCCAATTCCCCAGATTCCTATACCACTCAACTACAGACTTTTCAAGCCCAATACTGCCCCAAACCCATCACCACCCAACAGGCTGAAGACCCTCTCTCTGCAGAGGAACTACATACAGCGAAGCCCAAATGAAAGTGCGGAACGGATGGCTTCCCGCTTCAATGTTATAAATCTTTCCTAGATGTCCTGTCACCTATGATGGTAACAACATTTAACACCCTTGCCTACACCCAAACCTCCACCGGTAGACTATTAGAAGCCCACAAAGCTGTCATATCGAAAGATGTTAAGGACCCTTTGGATCTTGTATGGATATTAAGGGGAACCCCGCACCCAAATTAAAAAAGGAAAGGTGTGGGGCCCCCAGGCCCTACATACTCTGAACAGCAGTATACAGGCGGTGCAAACAAGACAGGGACTGTAGGTTTGTTCTTAAGTAGAATCTGTTTGTAATTTTGAACTGGTACATTTTTAACATGTTTAGCTCCAGCCAAAAAATCCATTTTAAGCTTTTTGGAAAACCTAGGGAAGGGTTATCACCCCTGTGACATTTGTTTTGTTGTCTGTGCTCCTCTTCAGAAGATTTCACCTCACTTTTTGTCCCAATGACAAATGTTTTTTGAAAATTAGTTTTTTTTGTGAAACAAGGATTGGTGATAAAGCATCAGTGGAAAGGAGAAAAGATTTTCCCATATTAACTCTTACAGGAGAGAATTTCCCTTCCTAGGGGTAGATTTCATCTCACTTCCTGTTGTCTCCTTCCATTTGCAAGTAGGAATCGTTTGTAAGTTGGATGTTTGAAAGTAGGGGCCTGCCCTATATACTCAGCAGAAATTTGGGCCTTAGGTGTTGTTGTGGCCATAACACTGTAAGCCCTCACAGGGCCCTGCTGTGAAATATTAGATCAAGAATTGTAATTACATGCCCCTGTTGAACAGGGGCAGAAAAATTGGGCCTTTGGTGGTGGTGGTGGTGCTGGTGCCACAACACTGTAAGTCCTCACAGATACTCTTGTTGGGCGCAGAAACGGGCCCTGCTGTGAAATATTAGATCAAGAATTCTAATTACATGTCCCTGTTGAACAGGGGCTGAAAAATTGGGCCTTAGGCACTGGTGCTACAACACTGCAACCCCTCACAGATACTCTAGTTGGAGCGCAGGAACTAGCCCTGCTTCAAAGAATTGCATCAAAAATTGTAATTACACGCCCCTGTTAAACAGGGGCTGAAAAATTGGGCCTTAGGCCTTAGGCACTGGTGCTGGTGCCACAACACTGCAACCTCTCACAGATACTCTAGCTGGAGCGCAGGAACTAGCCCTGCTGTAAAGAATTGCATCAAAAATTGTAATTACATGCCCCTGTTAAACAGGGGCTGAAAAATTGGGCCTTAGGCACTGGTGCTGGTGCCACAACACTACAACCCCTCACAGATTCTCTTGTTGAGTGCAGGAACAAGCTCTGCTGCAAAGTATTGCATCAAAAATTGTAATTACATGCCCTTGTTAAACAGGGGATGAAAAATTGGGCCTTAGCCACTGGCGGCACCCAGAAACAAAAATGTCCTTACTAGGGATTAGCTTCGAGTTCGAGTCAAACTCATGTTCGACTCGAACATCGGCTGTTCGCAAGTTTGCCGAACAGCGAACAATTTGGGGTGTTCGCGGCAAATTCGAATGCCACAGAACACCCTTTAAAAGTCTATGGGAGAAATCAAAAGTGCTAATTTTAAAGGCTTATATGCAAGTTATTGTCATAAAAAGTGTTTTGGGACCCGGGTCCTGCCCCAGGGGACATGGATCAATGCAAAAAAAGTTTTAAAAACAGCCGTTTTTTCGGGATCAGTGATTTTAATAATGCTTAAGTGAAACAATGAAAGTGTAATATCCCTTTAAATTTCATAGCTGGGGGGTGTCTATAGTATGCCTGTAAAGGGGCGCATGTTTCCCGTGTTTAGAACAGTCTGACAGCAAAATGACATTTCAAAGGAAAAAAGTCATTTAAAACTACTTGCGGCTATTAATGCATTGCCGGTCCGACAATACACATAGAAGTTCATTGATAAAAAAAGGCATGGGAATTCCCCACAGGGGAACCCCGAACCAAAATAAAAAAAAAAAAAAAATGACGTGGGGGTCCCCCTAAATTCCATACCAGGCCCTTCAGGTCTGGTATAGATATTAAGGGGAACCCCAGCCATAATAAAAAAAATGACGTGGGGGTCCCCCTAAATTCCATACCAGGCCCTTCAGGTCTGATATGGATATTAAGGGGAACCCTGCGCCAAAATTTTAAAAAAATGGCGTGGGGTCCCCCCAAAAATCCATACCAGACCCTTATCCGAGCACGCAACCTGGCACGCCGCAGGAAAAGAGGGGGGACGAGAGAGCGCCCCCCCTCCTGGACCGTACCAGGCCACATGCCCTCAACATTGGGAGAGGGCTTTGGGGTAGCCCCCCAAAACACCTTGTCCCTAATGTTGATGAGGACAAGGGCCTCATCCCCACAACCCTGGCCGGTGGTTGTGGGGGTCTGCGGGCGGGGGGCTTATCGGAATCTGGAAGCCCCCTTTAACAAGGGGACCCCCAGATCCCGGCCCTCCCCCCTGTGTGAAATGGTAAGGGGGTACAAAAGTACCACTACCATTTCACTAAAAAACTGTCAAAAATGTTAAAAATGACAAGAGACAAATGCTTCTTCTTTCTTCTATCTTCTATCTTTCTTCGGTTTCTTCCTCCATCTTCTTCTTCTGGTTCTTCCTCCGGTGTTCTCGTCCAGCATCTCCTCCATGGCGTCTTCTTCCCTTCTTCTCCTCGGGCCGCTCCAAATCCATGGCATGGAGGGAGGCTTCCGCTCTTCTTTTCATCTTCTTCTCTTCTTCATCTTCTTCTCTTATTCATCTTCTTCTCCGGGCCGCTCCGCATCCATGCTGGCATGGAGGGAGGCTCCCGCTGTGTGTCGCTTCTCCTCTTCTGACGGTTCTTAAATAACGGGGGGCAGGGCCACCCGGTGACCCCGCCCCCCTCTGACGCACGGGGACATGACGGGACTTCCCTGTGGCATTCCCTGTGACGCCACAGGGAAGACCCGTCAAGTCACCGTGCGTCAGAGGGGGGGCGGGGTCACAGGGTGTTGAGGGCATGTGGCCTGGTACGGTTCAGGAGGGGGGTGCTCTCTCGTCCCCCCTCTTTTCCTGTGGCTTGCCAGGTTGCGTACTCAGATAAGGTTCTGGCATGGATTTTTGGGGGGACCCCACACCGTTTTTTTTAATTTTGGCGTGGGGTTCCCCTTAAAATCCATACCAGACCTGAAGGGTCTGGTATGGAATTTAGGGGGACCCCCACGTCATCTTTTTTTGTTAATTTTGGCCGGGGTTCCCCTTAATATCCATACCAGACCTGAAGGGCCTGGTATGGAATTTAGGGGAACCCCCACGTCATTTTTTTTTTTAATTTTGGTTCGGGGTTCCCCTGTGGGGAATTCCCATGCCGTTTTTATCAATGAACTTCTATGTGTATTGTCGGACCGGCAATGCATTAATAGCTGCGAGTAGTTTTAAATGACTTTTTTTCCTTTGAAATGTCATTTTGCTGTCAGACTGTTCTAAACACGGGAAACATGCGCCCCTTTACAGGCATACTATAGACAACCCCCAGGTACGAAATTTAAAGGGATATTCCACTTTTATTGTTTCACTTTAAGCATTATTAAAATCACTGCTCCCGAAAAAACGTCCGTTTTTAAAACTTTTTTTTGCATTGATCCATGTCCCCTGGGACAGGACCCAGGTCCCCAAACACTTTTTATAACAATAACTTGCATATAAGCCTTTAAAATTAGCACTTTTGATTATTCATGTTCGTGTCCCATAGACTTTATCGGTGTTCGCCTATTCGAACAAATTTTTTTCCTGTTCGCATGTTCTGGTGCGAACCGAACAGGGGGGTGTTTGGCTCATCCCTAGTTCTTACAAGCTATCATCATGATCATTGACGAGGAAGAGGATAATTACTCAGTATAACAGGATAGTCACTCAGCATCAGCATAGGCAGTCTTTGAAGGGATCTGACATTTCAAAAAAATGTATTTGGTTACATCAGCATCAGGTGCTTGGTAGCTGATGGTGATCCAAGACTGATTTATTTTTATGAAGGTCAGTCGATCGACCGAGTCAGTGGACAGATGCACCCTGTTATCAGTTACAAAGCCTCCAGAAGCACTGAATGTGCGTTCCGAAAGAACGCTGGATGCAGGACAGGCCAGTAGCTCAATTGCATACTGTGCAAGCTCTGGCCAGTGATCCATCCTCAAGACCCAGTAACTTAAAGGATTTTCAGTGAGAAAGGTGTCCAAGTCAGATCTTGCCCCTAGGTATTCCTGCACCATGTAAAACAGACGCTGGCGATGGTTGCTGGAACCGATCATACTTTGGGGCTGCGGACTAATAAATTGTCTATACGCATCGGTCGGATGGCCACCTTCTCCACCGCTCCTTCTTTGACTGACCGAAGCCTCAGCAACACATTTAGCAGAAACAGGAGTTTGTAACCTCCCAGTCTCTGGGGACGCATTGCACAGACCTTTCTGCAAGGCCTCCCGAAGATGTTTCATCCTCTGCTCCCTCTGCGACGGCAATATAAGGTCCGCAACCTTACCCTTGTAACGTGGATCAAGGAGGGTTGCCAGCCAGTATTGTTCCTTCTCCTTGATACCACGAATACGAGGATCCTTCTGCAGGCTTTACAGGATCAGGGAGGCCATGCAGCGTAGGTTTGCTGAGGCATTTGCTCCGGAGTCCTCTGGGTCACTAAGGACGACATGATCTGCAGCCACCTCCTCCCAGCCACGTACAAGTCCATGTGTTTCTTGGGACTGTAAATGATCCCTTAAAGACTGCTGCTGATGCTGAGTGCCAGGCTCCACCTCCATACTGACAAAATCCTCCTCCTCCTCCTCCTCTTCCTGTATGATCGGCGGGCGCGCAGGAACACTGTCTGGATAAAGGGGGCCATGAGAGCTAATTAAGTCCTCCTCTTCCTGCCTCTGTTCTGCCTAAAGTGCCCTGTCCATTATTCCATGCAGCGTGTGCTCCAACAGGTGGACAAGGGGGACAGTGTCACTGATGCATGCACTGTCACTGCTCACCATCCTCGTGGCCTCCTCAAATGGTGACAGGACAGTGCATGCATCCCTGATCATGGCCCACTGGTGTGGGGAAAAAAACAAGCTCCCCTGACCCTGTCCTGGTGCCATAGTCACACAGGTACTCATTGATGGCCCTCTGCTGCGTGTGCAGCCATTGCAGCATGGCCAACGTTGAGTTCCACCTGGTGGGCATGTCACAGATTAGGCGGTTCTTGGGCAGGTTAAATTCCTTTTGGAGGTCTGCCAGCCGAGCACTGGCATTATATGACCGGCGGAAATGCACACAGATTTTCCTGGCCTGCCTCAGGACATCCTGTAAGCCCGGGTACCTGCCCAAGAACCGCTGCACCACCAAGTTAAGGACGTGAGCCAAACAGGGCACATGGGTCATTTGTCCCTGTCGGAGGGTGGAGAGGAGTTTGGTGCCATTGTCACAAACCACCATTCCTGCCTTAATTTGGCGTGGCATCAACCACCTCTGAACCTGCCCCTGCATAGCTGACAGAACCTCTGCCCCAGTGTGGCTCCTGTCCCCCAAGCACACCAGCTCAAGCACCGCATGGCATCTTTTGGCCTGCATACTTGAGTAGCCCCTTGAACGCCTACGGAGCACCGCTGTTTCCGAGGACAAAACACAGGAAGAGGCCATGGAGGAAGAAGAAGAGGAGGGGGTGGAGGAGAGAGGTGTGTCAGAATCATTAGTAGTGGCATTTTGGAGGCGTGGTGGCGGAACAACCTCCAACACTACTGCACCTTGTCCTGCATCCTTTCCAGCTGCCAGCAGAGTCACCCAGTGCGCCGTGAAACTTAGGTAACGTCCCTGTCCATGCCTGCCGGACCATGAGTCAGCAGTAATATGCACCTTACCGCTGACTGCCCTGTCCAGCGAGGCCAAGACTGTCAGGGAAATGGCCATGTTGTGGGCAATTCTGACAGTAACCGTCATGGTGGCAGGCGAGTCTAGTGAGCACGCCCTGATCTTGTGGGCACACCCCTCTGGCCTATTTAAACCTGCCACTGACACTTGCAGTTTGCTGGATTATCAAACAGCTCCTGTGTTCCTGTGCCTTGTATACTCTGAAGACCCCTGCTTGACTTCTGCTCGGCTTGACCTGTGTTCCTGTTTATCTCCTCGCTCTGACCCCGGCTTGGCTGACTACTCTCCGATCTTCTGCCCTCTGTGTATGATCCGGCTTGTTCCTGTACCTCTCTCAGACTGTCTTTTGGTATCTGACCCCTGGCCTGGCTGCGGACCCTGTTCCTGGTTTACCCTGCTGTTATCGTTCAAGACTTCTCTCCGCACGGCTGCCACAACGCACTTTAGCTACTTACAGCTAACCAGCCAGCTTGCAGTATCCCTGGTGACCTGTGCACCTCAGTGCATCGCATTCCCTGTACTCAAATCCAGGGACGCGCTGCACTCAGCCACAAGGGGCGCCCTCTCAGCAACCCGGCCTCACACTACAGACTTGACAGTATAATCCAGCCATGACTGAGGCCGGCGGAGGTGCGTCCCCATTAGAGACTTTGTGCCAACTAGCCACCACTCTGACCCAAGCAGTTCAGAAATTACAGGAAGGTTATCTGCAACTAACGGATAAGTTGCAACACCTGTCAGAGTCACCTGCTCACGAACAATCCTCTGCGGCTCCCTTGATGATGTTCCCGCCTCCAGAACCCTGAGTTCCCGTTCTGGATTCTCCGGAGACAGGTAAAAGTTCAGATCATTCAAGACTGCCTGTCTATTGTACCTAGCCCTGCAACCCCGGACTTTTGCTTTAGAGACTGTTAAAGTCAGGTTCCTCATCTCTTTGCTGTCCGATGAACCTCAGGCCTGGGCCCATAACTTATGGGAACAAAAGAGTACAGTCATTTGCACGGTGGATGCATTCCTGGCAGCTATGGCACAACTTTACGAGGATCCCCAGCGTACTGCCACCGCTGAAGCCACTCTGCACTCTCTGCAGCAGGGTAGGCAACCAGTAGAGGACTATACCCTGGACTTCCGGCGGTGGTCCGCAGACACAGCCTGGAATGAGGCAGCTTTACTACACCAGTTCTGCCTAGGACTCTCCTCAAGGACAAGTTGGCCAGGATCGAGATTCCCACTACATTCCAGGGTCTCATCCAATTATCCATCCAACTGGATCGACGTTTGTGGGAGAGACAGTCCGAACGATCACGAACCTGCAGACCCACCAGTACACCCACCTTTGGATCAATTCCCAAGCAGATTGGCCTTTTACGTTCCGCATTAACTCCTGATGAAAGACGTCGTCGTATCCTAGGCAATCTTTGCCTCTATTGTGGAGGAAATGGACATTTTCTATGCGACTGTCCCAGGAAGTTCAAGAAGCCACCTACCTACTCTCCAGCATATTTCCAGGTTTCCGGGACTTCTCCCTCACAACTCGTTCTTCCCATTTCACTGCAGTTGGGAGAAGAAGAGATCCGGCTCCAGGCTATAATCGACTCTGGAGCATGCAGTTGCTTCATGGACTTGAACCTGGCAAGGAACCTTAGGTCGCCCCTCCTCCACAAGAAACGGGGTCTGGAAGTCCGTTTAGCAGATGGCACCCTACCTAACTCCGGTCTTGTTACTCAAGAGACTTCTCCTCTCCTTATTACCTCTCCCGATGGCCATCGGGAATTCATTCGTTTTGACATTTTGAGTTCACCTATGTCTCCAATTATCTTGGGTATCCCTTGGCTCCAAGCCCATAACCCCATAACCCCTATATCGATTGGATCAAGACGGAAGTCCTGTTCACTTCCCCCTATTGCCAACAACATTGCCTCATCCCTGAATCCAGAGATACCACCAGTTGTCTGACAGTCCAGTCGGTATCCTCCACTA